>NW_019227483.1:200014-253204 GCF_002742605.1 Olea europaea var. sylvestris | reverse complement strand
GACAATAGAATATACTCATCAATACCTGGACAAGAATCAAGCATGTTATTTCTTTTTACTGCAAGTAATAAAGAATCTTCAAAACTTGTTTTATAAACATGTAATCAAATTATAAAGATTGGGATGAAATAATCAATTGCTTAATAACTGTTAAATTTTTTAATTGGGCAACCCAAAGGTGTGTAACTTTGAACAAAGTGAATGCATAATCTGTTAGGTGAAAAATATAGTACTTATTTTGCTCAAATTTTTTTTTTCTCTTTTCAATTTCAATATTAGGTTTATAATTGATTTTTAAGGATGAGAACAACCATGAGCATTCAAAGTATCTTACAAATTGAGCACAATAAATAAATTTAAAAAGGGGAAATTATTGAAGCGAAAATAAACCAAGAATCCCAAACAGTAGTCAATGAATTCTATGTACGAATACAGTATCCATCAGGGATATCACTCATTCGAGCAATCGTGCATATTCAGTCCTCAGTTTATACCGATAAAAAGGACAATACATCGACAAAGAAACCAACAAAATCGAGTATTAAGTCATTGGGACATAGGCAGTTAAATGAGACAGCTCAAGACAAACGTTTCTTCCTCACCCTTTAGTCTAAAAATCAAGAAAGGAGAAAAATGAACATACCCTTGAAGCAATGGGTATGAAACCATGTAGAGACCATTAGTAGACAAGCCGCAGTCCAACCTGATCGCTGGGAAATCTATTTATAACCTGCTGTGATGAAATCAACTAGTATATTTGCAATATTAGAAGCTTAACACCAAGAAATATTTATTTTTTTGACTTAAGTGACAGTCTGCGAAGAGGGTTAACTTTCTTGGAGAGAGATCACTGTTTCGAAAGCCCCAACTAAGGCCTTAACCTTACTTTTCCTGCTTTCAACAAGCTTGCTTGCCGTTTCTTCAATGACATTATTGAACAAACCTTGGGCATCTTTCTTCCCCTGCACGTCTTGATGCTTTAAAGCAACTTTTTTTGAAGAAGGGTCTGTACCATTTTTGTCATCATTGGATCCCCGCTTTTTAAAGATCTTCCTTTTCAAATCACCCTTGCCATTTTGGTCTTCTCCCAATACTCTTCCCCTCCTAAATCTGAGCCTTCTAGGACTGCTGATATCAGATTGAAGGTCAACTATCTTTCCCCTCCTGAACTTTAACTTCGACGGAGCACCATCTTTATCTTCAGAAACAACTGTACTCTTTCTACGATTCTTCTTGTGATTATCTTCCACTGTTTCAATCCCCCCTATCTCTTCAGTTGTATCATAGTCAGAGACAAAATCATCTGCTTCACTATCAGTGTACTCTGTCTCTTCATCTTCCTCCTCCTCCTCCTCCTCCTCCTCCTGAGACGACAGAGATGATGGCTTTTCATTGGACAACGACTCGGGAGGCAAGGGGGATGGAAGTGATGGAATAACGGGGTCATTTGGAATGAATTCAGATAAATTGTTCCCAATTTCTGTCTTGATGACATGCAGTGTTTTCTCAGGGACCTTCTCATCATTTGATATCTTAGTCTCAGTTTTGCGCATCCCATTTTGATCTTTCAGCATAGACACAGGTTTTACGCTTCTGGCTCTTCTTGCTTTCAAGGATATTGTTCTAGAGAGGAAGATTTTGGGGGACAAAGGGGCAGTGGGAGGTGCCCCTTTTTTTTCCTCGGATAGTTTAGGTGCCGCCATCTTTCTGCCAATTTTCACATCACTGCTTTTTCTGCCTTTCCCATTTATACCAACCAAAGTGTCAGATGGGGAGGATGATAGTTTCACCTTCACAGGTTTCAACTGCGCAGAAGGAGAATGTTTCTTGGACAAATTATTTGTTCTCTTCTCATCTCTTGGCATCTTATTGTCAGTTGAGGTATCTCGTTTCAGGCCAACTTCCTCGTTTTTAGGAGGCAACGAAATTTCCCTCTTGATAATTTCAGGCGGATCTAGTGAGGAGGCTTTGGTAGTAGGAGAAGGTTTGAGTTTTCGTATGCTTGTTTTAATACCAGAGGAAGTCTTCTTATTTGGGGAATGAATTTTGGCCTCCAAGAATGGCTTGCTCTCAGGTGAATAGGATTTCACACCAGCAGAATGAATTTTGCATTCAGGGGAGGGCTTGCGCTTGATAACCATTTCCTTCTTTATCTCAGCTGGAACTGCTGCGTCCATAGGATTCTGCTTGTTTGACACAAGTTTTGTCATTCTCTTCAAAAGAGGGTGCCTTGCCTTCTCTTCAAATGCATGTTTTCTGCCATATTTGCAGAAATCATGGCAAGAACCAGTTGAAGCTCTCAGATAATGAGGAACTGCACGTTGACTATTATTTGAAGAATCCGGGTTTCCAGTAGACTTCCTTGTTGAATTATCTCCAGCACGATATGAGCCCATGGATGCTCTGCGGCGATCAGAATTAGTACTGTGTCCATTATTTAAGGAACCTGTATTTCTGAAAGAACCCTTTCCTGCATACTCTCTGTTGAATCCATTTGTTTCTGGAGTTACAACCAAATCAATATTTTCTTTAGCCATAAAAGTGTAGAAAGCCAGAAACTTTCAAAGCCCTGCGTAGGAACAAAAAATATCAGTAACAATATCGACGCACGCTAAACTGTCAATTCAGTACAAGAAGGAACCACTTCATTAGAACACCATTTCCAGAAGGTACATGATTTGGTTTTTCAGATAATGAAAACCACTTCTCCCTTCTCCCTATACCTCAAATTTAATTTTCCAGCTCACTAGAGGTTGATTATTTCACCATAACATAGACTAAATGGAAAAATCAACAAATTGACGAGAATGAAAACCATATATTTAAATATTTAGCGTATAAATTACAGTATCAGAGAAAACGATTATAGTATTCATACTTAACTTTCTTTGATAGGATACATTTTGAAAACACGATTCAATCCTTGAGAAATCAACTAACTCAACAATTTGGAACTTTCAAAGATCTGTAAAATTCAAATGATTGCAAAAGCAGCTGGAATCCATAATTTCATCTCTTTACAATTCATAAAACTGCATGCTTTCAGTTTCATCTTCTGCCATATGCTACTATGAAGAACACATGTACAATTTTGAAAAAGTAAAAGAAAAACATAATTACTAACATATAACCAAATATGTTTTTGAAAAATGGTTGTCAATGTCTATGTCAAAAAACCAAGAAAGCAGTGCTTGAATCTTTATTTCCTTCCCAGTGAGGCTGAATATTTTCTAAAATCCATCTCCAGATTAAATGAAATTCAACCGAAAACTCTTAACCATTTTCATGAATGTTTCTTTGAATTTTAAGAGCAAGAATTTGACTTCGCTAAATTATAAGCATTGAACAATCTACCTTTCTAACGATTCACCCCCTCGTCAATCCATCAAGCATAAGTAAATATTTCTAAAACTACAATTGACGACAGAAAAAGAGCAACATCAAACAAAATCACAGTAAAATCATACCTCTTAATCTCTTTTTTTTTTTTCTTTTTTTTTTCACGTATTCCCAATCACCAGCTGCAAAGAGACAATATTTTGAACAATCAAACGAAATAAAATTCAGAGAATATCAAACAAGAAAACCCACCAAAATACGCTTAGAAAAGTACAGTACAATCAATTAAAAACGCATAAAATTCATCAAAATGCAATCACTGAACAAAACCCATTTCCCAAAACACAGAAACATACATAACCCTTATTATACACCAGAAGAAAAACTGAAAAAGGCACTTCAATGAGGCATTTAATAAGGGCACAAACGAAACTGAACAATCCGCGTACCTTTTCCCTTTTCTGGCCCTCCTCTCCTTTATTTATACTATGTTTAACAACCAAGTGAACGAAATACGTTAGCAAACAGACGAATTGAATGAGGAACAATAAAATTTGAAACAGAAACAGAATAAGAATAAGAAGAACCCCACCTTTTTGTATCTAAACAATTTCCGTTGAACTTTTAGAGAGAACGTGCAAGCAACGTCTATTACTTTTTTTGTACCATTTTTTGTCTTCTGGGAGGTCCTATGACAAGGCTTTTTGTGTGCGAGTTTGCGCGTTTCTCTGTGACAGAATCTTGGCTTAGTTCAGATACGGGGTGGGCGAGGGTCGGTAGAATAGGGTGGAAAATACATCGTTTGGCATGTCTAAGTTATTTATAATCTATAGGTCGACATGGAATAGTATTAAAGGATTCTTCTTTTCACTCCTTTTTAAGTAATTTATTTTGTTAAATTTAATTTTTCAAAAAGGATAAAATGAAATGTACAAAATAGACTGTCTTTTTTAAGTCATTTATTTTATCAAATATAAATTTTAAAGTTATTTTCTTATCCATCCGACTAAAAATGGAAATATATTAGTGCTTTTATTAAGGAAAAAAAATAAAAACGTAAATCAGTATTGTCTGTTTTAACGTTCTAAAACACACAAATATATCATTTATAATGCATGAGGACATAAGTCTAATAAATTTCTTAACTTTATTTTGCTTGTTACAAACTTGTTTAGTGTATGTTTTCTAGTACGATAAACATACGGGAAAAATGAATCACGAATTCTAAATTAATTAAGAAAATGTTTGGAACAAATATTTCTAAGCAAGCTATTGAATTTATTCATGCATGATTTAATTTGATATTATTATTGATTAGAGATTTTCTTTTCTTGTTTTCTTTGTTCTTTTTTAAGTTTTTTTTTTACTTGTATATAGATCCAAAAAGAATTAAATGATTTTTCCACAAAAATATATTTTTAATATTCTCGAGCCATTTTTTATTAACATACTTCGAGAACTTCACAATTATTATTCACTTATTCATCTCTCATTTTTACTTATTTATAATTCAAACAATTTATAAATCCTTCCCACTATATGTACTTGAAAAGGCATGGTATCATGACTAATTTTTAAAACTTAATTAAAACTTATTTTGATTAAATATTGATTCTTGACATGTTTATCTTTGTTAGTTATTCTACATAGGGTAATTAGCATATAATATCCTTAAGTTTCATTATTATTATGGAAAACATCATTACCTTTAATTTTTTTGACATTTTCACCATTATCTCCACATTTTATTGAGTAAAAAGTCATTTTCATCAATTTTCTAAATTAAAAGTTGTGAAGTAGTGAACATATCCTTTTATTTAAATATGCAAAAAAGAAAAAGAAAGAACTAATTTGTCATAGTTCCAAACCTTTTAATAAAGTGCAAACAAGTCCCAAAGAAATTAGCAAAAAAGTACATAATGTCATTACCTTTCATTATTATTGTGAAAACGTCCCTATTTTTATTTTTTGGTATTTTCATATTTAATTACATATTTGATTATTCAAACTATCCTTTATATCCATTTTTATCCAAATTCTCGATAAAAAACTATGGAATGACGAATATACCTTCCAATTTAAACAAAAAAAGAAAAATAAAAGAACTAATTATAATCATAGTTCCAATTAGAAATGATTAAAGGTGAAAATGTCAAAAAATGAAATGTATGGACGTTTTTCACAATAATAGTAAAATGTAAGAACATTATGTACTAATTGCTATTTAAATAATTTATTTGAGACTCATTTGCACTTTTTTTTTAAAAATTGAGACTATGGTTGCTATTAGTTATTTGTTTTTGTTTTTGTTTTATTTAAATAGAAAGATATATTTGTCATTTTTATAACTTTTAATTAAGAAAATAAATGAAAATGGCCTTTTACGTGTGAAAATAAAGATAAAAATATCAAAAATGAAAGTAATGACTTTTTCACAATAATAATGAAAGATAAACACATTACATGATAAATACCCTTTTACATATCATGAATTAAAAGATAGTGAATGCGACTCTGTAGATGGTGATTTTTACCGCTTTAAGAATATCTTGAAAAGGCTCTCTATTTATAAAGAGCATATTTTATATAATAAAGAGTGTTCTTAAACTTAGAGAGTAATTTTTTTATACACTCCACTAAACTCTCAACTTTGATTTTTATTTTGTTTTTTTTTTCAATAAACATTTAATAATTTCTCCAAATATTTTATTTAAGTATAATTTTTTATATATTAATGACCAGTCGATTCAAATACAATTTGAAAATTTTAAATTATAGAGTATTAAAATTTGTAATGTATTAAATGTAATCATTATATATTAAAAATAAAGAGTGAGTTTGACTCTCTATATTTGGAGAGCCAAATACACTCTCTATTTCAAAAAATTAAAATAGAGAGTCTTTTGAAATTTATTTTTAAGTATTGATTCTCTAAAATAGAAAAAATATTTTGTATTTAATGAATTTCTTGGATATGCTTTAATGCAAGTCAACATGCTAGTTTCTTAGAGGAGCCAACCCTCTGATACGATTGTATACTCATTTTCATATTGTACGGTATTAAAGACGATATTAAATTATTAATTAATGAAACACGGTATTGAAGGCGACATTAATTAATGCAATTCATCATTTTCAAAAAATAACATAAGATATACTTATTTTACAGTAATGTAGAAATAAGAAATAAATAGCTTCTTTTACCAAAATATGTACAATATTTGTTGAGTTGGCTTGGAAACATTTTATTGTTAGTTTGGTCTTTGTTGAGTTGGTTTGGAAATATTTTATTGTTAGTTTGTTCAGGACAAGCTTAGAAATTCTTAGATGTTGTCAAGTATTTATCCCTCGATTGACAATTATTATTTGAAAATTCTTTTTTTCTTAATATTCTGTACGTAAACTTTATTTTTTAACCACATTTTTTTAAAAAAATCACTATTCAAAACATTGTTTTAGCCAAGCAAACAGGGACTTGTATTATCTTGTATTATCTCACTTTTGCTGCTATAGCTTTATTCTTCAACCACAAAGGAAAATTCAAGAAATTTTTATTTTATAGTCAAGAGAGCACTCGACTCTAGAAATGTCAATCGGGCTCGTCGTCTCAGGCCGCCCATAACTCGATCGGGAAAAAGTCCTAGCTGACCCAACTCCAGGCTCGAGTTGAGCCTCATTTTGAGATTACGGGCCGAGCCTGAGAGGGATCGAGCCTTAAAAAAAAAGGTGATCAAAGGTAGCTGGCGGCCTAGCCTTGTTATTTTGGCCGAGCTTTTGCTCAGCTTGGCTCAGGCTCGAAAAAAGCCCGTTTCATTTTGCTCAAGCCTTGATTTTTGATTCGCGAGTCGGCTCGACTCGTTGGCATCCTTACTCGACTCTATTTAGCCCTCGTTTGATGGTAATTATTTGGAAAAATTAATATTTTGAATAGTAAATTTTTGAAAAATGAATGATTAAAAAATAGTAAACGCTCGAAGTTTATATGCAAAATATTTTATTATGTGAATGTGCAGTAAAAATGAATACTAGAAAAAAGAATTTTGAATTAAAAGCCATCAAGTAGGGTTTAGTTTTCAATAAATACAAAATCATCAAATGAAAGGTGAATAACCTTCCAATTTGTTGGTGCTGGAGAAAATTTGGTCCTCTTCAAGATTTTTATCTTTGGTTTTATTTGAGCCTCGACCTTCAATTTATGTAACATTTGAGTCCTCAAGTTTTAACTTCTCTTTCAATTTGAGTTTTCAACCTTGCTTTTTCTCGTTTGAGTTATCTATTCACGTCACATGCAAGATAGATAATCAATTTACGATTTTTTTTGGGATCGAACCAAACGGTACAACACTCTGAAGTTTGAAAACCCGAATGCAAAAAAGATTGATTGGACAATAAAATAGTAAAATGGATAAAAATTAAAATTTCATTTTTCCATAGTAATATCTAATATTATCTCGTCTTCTTGTTATAAAACCTTGGATTCCCTTCTCTCTCTTTTTGTGCACCACACAAATGAAAATCTGTCATGCTCTGGATCAAATGATGCTCTTTGCTTAGTCATAATAAGAAAGGTGGGTGCGTGCTTTTAGAAGCGCAGCTAAAATGGGCCAACTTTGCCTTTATCAAGTATGAATGAACTCTCTCACCTAAGTTATTGTTGGTAGCTAAAGATTTGTCAAAGGAGGGGTCACCCTCCAACCAAATATCACTTGATTGTAACTTTTGTTACGTGTGGATCGCATTCATTATTGCACGTGTATAGTATTTAAACGATTCCTAAACATTGGAGGAATCGGAACCTTACTTTCGAAGAAGAATTTTTGGTATATCTATTCTAGTTTATCATCGGTTTGACTTATTGTTCATAGACCCTTTACGTTTTCCAGGTCAATAGTTGAGTCCATTTTTAAAACGTCAACTCAAATTATCATGTTAGTTACTATTCTAGTTGTTCCATAAAATTATGTTGAAATTTTGCCATTAAACTAATTACTGAACTAAGCTCACTAACTTTAACTGTGTTACAGATTTTTCTATTTTATTTTTGAAAATAGAAGATGTTGATGGGGACCATCGAGATTTCAACTTTGACAAAAACATTTGATGATGTGTTAGCTACATTAAACTTTATATATGATTCGATATAACTTGATTGTAATTATTGAAACGTGCAAGTTGCATTCATATTTTTCGAAGTACGTGCATAATATTAAAATATGTGTGACAATAATACGAAACTTTTGCCACCCCACGTACAATTCATATTTGTTTTCCCTAGACAAATGCGTAATGACGGAGTTAAATATTTTTTATTGTGGGATCAAAAAAAGTAAGTGGCAATTTTTATTTTTATTTTTCCAAATAGCGTTATACTAATAGTATGTCGAGACATGAGATGATAACAAATGTTATCTAATGATTAAATATTTGTTGTTACCCGCAGGCGCTAGTGAGCTAAGCAGTAGGGAAAATAGACAAATCTTAGATACTAAGAAAGAATCAGAATGAAGAATTAATTTATAATTTCAAATTTGGGCCTTCTCAGGACAAGTAATCCATGGTGCTCAAAAGAGAATGGATAAAACTTTAAAAAAATTAAAATTCAAAAATTTCAAAAGTCCATTGGGTCCAATTTTTAGAGAAAAGTAAGAAAAAAAACTAAAATTCAAAAATTTTGTGGGTGGGCAAATGGACCCCATATGACCCTATGTAGCCCTGCCACTGCAAATGCACACTTTCGATGACACTGTTGACGTGACATGAGACACTTGTGTTTGATGAGTAAGATACCAACAATATTGAAACTGTTAAAGAAGAGACATGTTTATTTATTTTAATGCTGTTTCCCATATTTCATCTCATCCCAACAATTGTGATGGCGAAATTTGACACCTATTCTTTCGTGAGATTACAATAGTATGTCAATCTAGCTCATCTGAAAGATTAAAATATTTCATACAAGACATTATTCAAACTTTGTATTCAACACAAACTAAGAAACTTTACAAGATGCACCGATCAGTACAAACTCTTCTTTTGTTCTATCAGCTTTTTGTCTACAGTTAGTGGTGTCAAGGAGTCGAATTGAGCCGGCTCACCAATCGAAACTCAAGGCTCCGGCTCTGTTCGAATAAAATGTTCCGTGCTATTTTATGAGCTCAAGCCGAGCATTTGCTCAGCCAACAAATCAAAACTCAGCCCGAGCTTTCACCTCGGGTTTTTGCTGAGCTGGATAGGCTCGATTATTTTTTATTTATTTTTTTTTAAATAAAGGCAGCAACCTTAAAAATAGGTAGCCTAATTTAAGGCAGTGTGTTGCTGCCTTTAATTTTTTATTTTAAATTAGGCCCATGAGTCCAAGCCGGCGAGCCACACAGAACGGCTATAGCTTGGCCCGGAATCCCAAGATGAGGCTCGGTCCAAGCCTTGAGTTGGGCTGGCTCGGGCTTTTTACAGGTCGAGCCACGAGTGGCTCGAGCCGGCGAGACCAATGTTATCCCTATCTACAATCAACTTTATCCAAATATAAGATCCCACCAGCATGTGCATGCGCTAAAATTTGAAATCGTGAGTGATTGAAAATAGTGCTTCTGTGAACATAAATTTCAGTTACCATTTTAAATAGAATAACAAGCTTAGAATCTGAATCAGGGATGTGAGGATTAATTTGTTGGACTTTAAAGACTTGATTCCAATTTCAAGGGCTAACTAAAAATTCAATGCAAACAGGTAAGGGTAACAGTTGACAAAGCTTACTTATTATCAATAATCTTGGAATCCAATAATATTTTCTAGCTCCGACAAGTGCAATAACGCGTTTTCACGTCTTCTTAATGCAATATGAAGCAGTTAATAGCCCTTAGAACTCAATCATGTTTTCTGGCTTTGAAAAAGAGCAATAGCCAAACACCGTTTTAGATCTTCTTAGCCTGATATGAAATGGCTGAGAGAGAAACTACTTCCCTTTCGATGCCCTCGGGAACAGATCAAGTGGAAATATGGAGGTAGCACAAGATCACAGACCCACCCTTTTTTAATTTCTTCTTAGCACAAAGCAGTTACACCACTTTAACATTTTGATGTTCCATGATAATTGTTTTTGACCTGGCAAGCTTGAGAATTAGAATTACTTAATGTAAAATTAGCACTTTCCATCTTTTTCAGTGAGTCCCTTTTTGTCTTTTCAGATTATAAAGCTAACAGAATAGCATTCAGTGAGGGATTTTTATTTAGATAAAAAAAAATTTATTATTATTTTTTTTTTGGAGCTCAAGAGTAAAAAAGACAGGATCTGTAAAATAGCACCCTATTCATATGAAGTATAATATATGTACAAAATTTACCAGGAATCTGTATTTCGGGTTTTATCATCTCTTCCGACCTGAAACAGTCTTCTTCACAGCTCCTACAGAGACCAAGAACTGATCAAGAGATGATAAGGTCCTCATGTCATCTGGAGGGAAGTAACTGGCTGCCTTTCCCAAAAGCGATGTGAATAGAAGGGACAGCGAAGGCCGTGTGACATAGCGCTCACCCAAGAGGTCATCAAGAAACGCAAAAGCTGCTAAGAAGTCTGACTTGCTCGCATTGATTGGGGCAGCAAAATGAGCAGGGATTATTCTCTTAAACCTCCAGTCTCGTGCAATTCTATCGATCCAATCTCTGACCTGAAATTTCAAAGAAACATGGAAAACAGGAAACTTAGAAAGCTCTATTGTTCAATGATTATAGAATATAATCATATCTTACCTACACGGAATCTTTTATTTATATCTTTGGTTGTTATTGATATCTACAAGTCCATGAAAATTGATAAAACATATCATGGAAATGGAGCACATTTATATCATGCTTGGTAGGGAGGATTGGATTGTACTGAACAATATCGAAGAAGACAGAAAAGCTAAAATCTATTTTATTATGCTTTCCAGATATCATATTCAATGACATATATCAAACAAGCACTTATATTATGTCAGGTAAGGTGGACTAAACAACATTGTAGGAAGACACAGAGATTGAAATCTCATATTTTCCAAAAGAACTTGAAGTGAATAAGTTTTGACAATAAATTAACTTGCCTTTTCAGGTACTTTACTGAAGACTAAAGTCTTCACAATAGGCGAAACAATAATCTTCTGTGACATTTGAGAAAAGCTAGCATTCGGCTCCAAAAGATTTGAGGGACCAAGGAACAAGATCTGGAGAACCATTCTTTCCCATCCTGCACCAGAAATGGAATCACAATTCAGCTTAAAAAGGTTCTAGTTAAGCACTTTTACATTGCATGATTATTGTTAATATCATTCCAAATTCAAGTACATGAAACAGCTGCTCAAACTGCGGTGGAGAATTACCCTTTTGTTGGTTCATGTTGTTGTCAATGACGGGTTCTTCAGGGACTTTCTTTCCTTTACTGAGAATTTTGACAGCTAATCCATTTTTAGCAGATGCTAATAACGATTCTTTGCTAATACATTCAGGTGGCTGTCTAGGAACATATATCACAGCATCGGTTACTAGCAGTGTCCGTGAACGCTTATGATAGAATGCTACCTCAACATATGGTCCAATTCCTGTAATATTTCACCATAAAAAGGAAGTGCATATCAGGTTAAGAGTTATTCAAAAGACATATCATGTTTACTCAATATCCAGCAATGTGCATTACCAACTTCAGGGGAGCTTAGGACTTTTTGTTCAATTTCATCAGCCCATGGCGTCAAAAAATCCTCATCTTTCAATGTTTTGGCACGGAATATCCCAAAAAATTCGAGTGGCAAATTCAAAGGCCAGCTCCATTGTCTTGGTGCCACCCATACCTGAGCCTTAGGGAACTTCCTCGAAAATGGACCAACGAATATTTTATGCTCATAAGCAAATGTAGGCAGGATAATATATTCCACGGGAGCTCCTAACTCTTTAACAAGCTGCAAATTACAGAGAGGCATATACTAGTAAGTATTAGGTTTCAGAATGTCATCTGAGATTCATAACAGATGGACAGAAATGCTGATACATATGTATGCCCCATAATTTATGGCATGATTAGCTTATAAGTAAGGTCGAATCTTGCATTCTCGTAGTAGATGAATCTAATAAACTTTATTCTTATTTTTACTCTCTGAGATATAAAGACTGCGCATAGAGGCCCATGGAGAAACAGACAAGAATTTCTCACATAAAGATACTTGTAGAAGTCCAAACTAGGTGAGAATAGGCTAATTTAGGTACAATAAATTCAGCAGCTAATTTGTCTTTGAACTACTTTTTGAAGCATGAGAATAGTAGACGAAAAAGACCTGGATGCATTCCTTGGTTGGAGCAATTGGTGCATGAACCCATAATCCACCAGATTTGAGCTTGATAACTGTCATCCGAATATTTGTTGAGACACTGCTGAAGCCCAGTGCTTGCTCTTGTTCAAATAGCCATACGCTACCTTTCACAGCCTACACTTTATACATTTACATGATTAGCCCCTTAATCTTGTAAATAAAAAAAATCTTGTTTAAGATGCAAATAGTACGATAATTTTTCACTACAATCTACACATACAAGGAAATAACAAAAATATCTGTGACCAGTTCCCCTGGATAATTTGAAACCAATTTAAAGAGAAACCATTGGTATTGATACTGTTTCCTTGCTTTCATTATATGTCGATAAACTAATATAATGAGGTCCCATCAAACATAATCAAATGTTTATTGTTTGTTTTCTCCTTGGTTCACACACGAAAATTGTATGCTACGCTTCAGAGAATTACTTGATCCCAATCCCATTTTAGAACTTTGACAAAAGATGGAAGCTTTATGTTTCCTTTCCCTTTACATTGTTTTGCACTTTTCCTTCTCTTCATTCCTTCTAAGCTTGTGGCAATTTGTGAATTAAAACAAGTAACAATGTTAATCTTGCTCCCACTTTCAGATGTCTGACAAGCTACACAATTTATTGTGCCAATTTATTTAATTAACTAAAAACACGATTACAAAAATGTAATAACCAACATTTTAATAATGTAGTCAACTATTTAATTAAGGCAAGAGGGAAATGAAAATTACACGAAGAATAAAGTGCAAAAAATTAGCTTAAGATTACTTCGAAAAGCAGAGATTATCATTGTTCATGGTAGAATAGAATCATTAGTCACCTGCGTTTGAATGCAGAATTTGCAAATGCACTTGATCATAACTGTATAAAGAGCATTTAAAAATAATAGTACACCTCATTGTCCAAAGAATGAACCCGTAATTATTGAATGGCTCTTTTAAGAACTCTCATGGGCTCTCTTTCTGTTTCACGTATTCTTGCCATGAACAAAGCAACATCCAAAAATATTTTGGTCCACAAGTCTATAATTATATGTAAAAAGTTGAAATCATCATCCTCCAATTTAAGATCCTACTTGGCAGTGAAGTTGAATAAATGAGTGAATATATGAAAAACAATGTTATGCCCATATATTTGATCAGCCACTATAAATAGATTTCGAGCTTCGGAATCATATTATCTATCCAACGATACTATGTCAACTAACTATTGATCTTCTCATCGGAAACGCTTATATGATTAGGAACACATTTATTTAATTTTAGTCTTTTCTCATTACATCACATGCAAACAGTATAGATTTTCTTATTTAAAAGGAAATTACGAGTGCAACATTTTCACAAATGGGTGGTCGGAAATCATATTCTTCAAACTTTACAACCTCGTCTGAAAGCGAATAACTCTTGTAAGTGCTAAAAACTAAAAAATCAAGTACATACTCAACCAATAAATACCCACAAAAAAAAAATAATAAAAAATAAAAAAACCGGGATTAACCTGGCGAGTTCAATATATTGAGATAAATGAACAACAATACACAGCGTAAACAAAGAGTAATTGTTCCAATTACAAAGCTAACCTCGTATCTGTTAGTCCGCCTGTTGAGAAAGGGGCCAAGAGGAAACGGAAAACCAGTGAAATTGAAGTAAAATCTACCTCCGCCCCCACCATCCCCGCTAACGGTGCTTGCAGCAGCGGAAACAACGAAATTGACATCACTTCCACCTCTATTTTTTCTGGGTTTCAACTTTAAGCAAAGACCTTTTAATGGCAATCCAGTAACAAATCCAGTATTGGGTTCTCTCGAAGCCAATGGGTTCTGCAAAATTGAAGATTTTGGTGAAGGCACTGCAAATGTCGCTGCCATTTTCAGTTCAAATTTTGCTTAACGGATAATAATTGGTACGGTGGATTCAGAACTGGGATTCAAAAGGATTGTTCATTGATTCTAATTCCCAGGTTGGTTTCGGTGACACGTGGGCGATCTACATTGGGTCGTCCTAGTTGGATATTCTGAATGTTTTCTTATTTTTGTGGACCGCAAGGATTTTTTTGTGGATGACAAACTAATCTCCAGGAATTGAAACGAACTTTCCACATAACTTAGATTGACCATAAGAGTACTTTTGACTGCAATGAAGGAATTTGTATGGGAAAAAATAAATTTGAGATAATTCAATTGTTTAGAATTTATTTACATAAAAATTATCAATTAAATATGTTTGATTAATTTAATTTTTAATCTATAAAATATTATACTTATCAATTTTTTATTGGTGGGTAGATAAGAAAGATGATAGATAAGAGAGAGAAAAAAGAGTGAATTTCCTGGATCATTTCTTCTAAAGAAAATATTTTCCTTAATTTTAAGGAAAATATGATCATATAACCAGAAGTAGAAAAATATTTTTCATAGAAAAAATCAATCAAACAGCACAAAAATAGAAATTTAGATGTAAAAACACATTTTCGTGAAAAATATTCACAATCAAACGTACCCTAAATCATTTTCTTGCTTTACAATGAATATGAATTAAGCCCCCTGTTTATTTCCAGTTATTTGAAGGAAATAATGCATTTTTTGACCCTTTTTTGTCAGCGCGTGGAACCCATTTTGAGATAAAAGGTCAAAAATCACGTCTGATAGTGGAACAATAGTCCGAAAATGAATTTAAATTGGGTCGAAAATTTTGGAAACAAACAAGGGATAAAAACATTAGGAAATCCGCTTGAAGAAACAAAAAAATAGGAATAAGCTATCTAACACAAGTTGTGATCAATACCAATTTATGTATCAACATGTTATAAGTCTTAAGAAATTAATTGTAAATTTTTATATTTAATTGAAACTATAATTTAATGATACAATTATTGTCACCTAAATTGATGTTAAAATATTAATTGTGCTAAATAGCATTATACTAAAAATAAAAAAGATCGTGGCATATCACTTGAGTTAGTGAACTCTTTTCATTTTAAATTAATGTGTGAACTTTTATTTTAATTTAGGCGTGGCGCTTACCTAACTTTCCATGTATACAAGTACTTACCATTTAAGTGGGGGCCCTAAAGGTTGAAATTCAACATTTTAAGTACTTACCATTTCACTGGAAAACACAGAAAAGGTCACAATCGTTATTGTGGCATTTCACTTGAGTTATCATACTATTTTCATTTTAAATTAATGTGTGAACTTTTATTTTCATTTTAATTTAAACATAGCGCTTAACTCCATTTATATAATTACTTATCACAGAGAAACTTAATTTTTTTTAAATTAATTGAATTTAAATATACTAAATTTATAACATTTATATACTTCCATTTCTATGTGCATTTTGTACAATGGACATACATTAGAAAGATACACAAGACGTTAGAACATTGTAGTGCTAAACTTTGGACAATTTTGACGGTGACATTCATTTAGCCCCCATTAAATTTCATCTCATTACATTCAATTTTTCTCTTCTTTATTTTCAATCACATAATCTTTCATAAAATAATATTACACGTAAATCGAAAAAAATTCTTTTTTGTCAATCGCCCACTTGTTTTAAAAAAATATTATTCCACCCATTTTCATTTCCAAATAATGGGAGCCAAACAAGGGCTAATATATCACAAGTTAAAAGTTATGATATTGTAGGGGTGAACAAAATGATCAGGCCAACTCAGAACGAAACCAAATTGAGCGAATTTGGTACACTTCTACGAAAAAATTAATGATTTTGATTTTTTTTTAACCGAGAACAATTTAGTTCTAGTTCTGGAACCAAAAATAAGGACCAATCTTTTATATATATATGTATATTATAAAACTAAAGGAAAGAAAGAAAAAAAGAGAAGAAATAGAGAGTCAAAACTCAATTGTATATTATTATAAATTAATGCCCTATATTTTTAGGGTTTAGAATAAAAGTTACAATTGGAATAAAATAGATTTTCTAAATTAGATAAGACTTATCTATGTATCATGATAATACTAAATAATCATCAATAATTATCTCATTATTTTACAACACTCCCCATTTGATGATTATTTGTACAATAACTATCTCGTTAAAAATCTTGTTTAATAAAAATACAAAGGGAAAAAATCAAATAGAAGAAAAAAGTACAGTTAATTGTTAATATTTTGGAGTATAAAGAAAATGCTACCTCATTAAAACTTTGCTAGGAAAATTCAGTGAGATAAAACCTAGACTAAGGGAAAAGAGTACAACTACTCCCCCTAATGAAAATCACTGAAAATCTTTGAGTCGGCGTATTTCAATCTTATGAACCAATTTCTTGAATGTAAATATTAGCAGTGCTTTTATGAATAAATCAATCACATTATCACTTAAGAGAATTTGTTGAATATCAATGTCGCCATTCGTCTTAAGCTCATGTGTATGAAAGAATTTTGAAGAAATATGCTTCGTGTAGCCACCTTTTTTGATATAGCCTCTTTTAAGTTGTGTAATACAAATTGCATTGTCTTTATGCAAAGTTGTTGGATTATCTTTTATTGAAATTAATTTGCACAATGATGTTTGAATATAATGGGTCATATTCCTCAACCATACATATTTTCGCCTTACTTTCATTGATTGCAATAATTTCAGAATAATTTGAGGATGTTTCTATCAAGAGTTGCTTCATAGGTCTTCATAATATAGCTATTTCCACCACATGTAAACGCATATTCTATTTATGATTTAGCTTTATCTGAATCAGAGAGATAACTTGCATCTACATATCCCACTAATCAGATCCTGACTTTTGAAAATAAAATAATTCCAAATTAATAGTAACTTTCATGTGATGAAAAATGTGATTATCACGATTTCAATATCTTTGAATTGATGTAGAGCTCTATTTTACTAGGAGATTACAGAAAAAGCTATGTCTGATCGAGTTAAAATTACAAGACAAGTTAATGCTCCAATTGTACTAAAGTGATCGAACAACCATATGTGATGTCAATCTATGTGCATTTTTTTTTTATATAAAAGCGTTTTAAGACTTTTTTGTATAAGTAAATTGATGAACAAATAATTCCTATGGGAAATGCTCAATCTGCAATCCAAAACAAAATTTGATTTTTCCCAAATCCTTCATTTCAAATTCATTTTTCAAATAATCTACAATTTTGTTGAGATCTTTCAGAGTTTCAATGAAATTCAAATCATCAACATAAACTTCCACAATTATAAATTCAATATCTGTTTTCTTTATGAAAACATATGGATAGATATTGTCATTTTTATAACCCTCATTCAACAAATATTCGCTAAGGTGATTATACTACATGCGTCCGAATTGTTTCAATCCATATAACGATCTTTTGCAATTTAATTGAGAACATGATTCTCAAGAATGTATCATGTGTTCCTGGCACTTTAAGTCCTTCAGGGACTTTTATATATATATGTCACTGTCAAGTAAACCGTACAAATAGGCAGTTACTATATTCATAAGTCGCATATCAATCCTTTGTAACACTGTCAAATTAGTTAAAAATCTAAAAGTAATAATGTTCATTACTAGAGAATATATTTCATCATAATCAATTCCTGATCTGTATGAGAAACCTTAAACTACGAGTCGAATTTTGTATCTTGTAATTTCATTATTTTCATTTCTCTTTCGTACAAAAACACATTTATATCCAACAGAGATTACATTTTCTGGTGCTCGAACTACATGTCCAAACATTTTTCGCTTTCCCTAAGGAATTCAATTTCGTCTGTATAACTTCTTTCCATTTGGCCAATCAATACTTTGATTAATGACAAATTTATTTCGATATCCTTGATATTCATAATATGATACAGTACAACAACTACAAAAGTATTTTCGACAATTTTTTTTTCCGGTTCTATTTTTTTTTTTTCCTTTAATGACATATTTTATTGAGATATTTCAACTTTCATTATTTCAAGTATTTAAATTTCTTCTGAGGTTTTATAATTTGTTATGTCCAAATATTCACCAAAAATATATGCCTCCTTAATTAGAATCATCTTTAATAATTGCTCCATTTTCGTTCGAAAATTTTTTGTATTAGAATCGAATACTACCACGATTCAAGTGTGCCACAAATATATCAAATTGTCCTCCTAGGACATCAATTAGTGTTGGGTCTTTTAAAATTGATGCGTGAGATATTGTTTATCTCTTTGGTCAGTAAATGCATCTAGATAAATTATCTTTCAAACTTCTAGTTCGAATGATATTTTTTGATGATTTAGATAATAATGCATTTATACATTATTTTCAACTTCTTAATTCTTCCCGCTAATGCTGAGATAATTGTCCAATCAAATTTACAATTATTTTTGCACCATTATAAAATATCATATATTTGGGATAAATGTTCAAACTACGCATTTATTCTTAACATTCTTTCTTTTCCATCTTAGTGCATTGTAGTGGATCAATTTTACATATATGCACTATCAAAATAATTAGATGAAAAAAATTAGGCTCTGACTATAAGCTAATTATAATAGGGAGAACTATAATGTTGGCATGAAGCGTAATAAAATTTCTAAACAAAAATGAGAAATACTTTGTTCTCAATGGATTGGAGGAGTTTAACAAATAACAGTGTCAAATCTTTTATAGACATCCTAACTAACACATATTAAAATGTTAAGATTTAGAATCAGAATCACTAGCATTAACAAGATACTGTAATGATTATATAATCTAAAATTTTTGCTCATAATTTAAAATTTGAGTAGTAATCTGCGGGTTGCGAACACCATACAATCATCTAATTTATGGATTAAATCTATTAGATACAAATAATATTTAGATCATCAACGTGGAGAATGATGGGGCCCCATTTATCATCCTAATTAATTTTCAGAAATATGAAAAATTCAGTCGTTATTTTAGCTAGTGATGTTAAATGATCAATTTTCGATAATGAGAATAAAAATCATATAGGATTTCATTGGATTGAAGAATGTTTTGATTCTTCATTGAATATCCATTTGAATTTTTTTTTAAATTTTACTTCATTATTAATCTAGTGATAATCCAACTGGTGATGACAATCTAATTGAACTTCTGGTTCAATATAAGATATAATTTAATTATTTAATTTCGAAGAATATGATTAAACATTATATAATCATATAATGATCAATGTCCATATGACATAAGTCGTATTTTTCTTTGAAGTATAAATAAAAATTCTTAAATTACACTTAATAAATTCTTTTAAACATGTGTTATTTCAAGAGCACGTTATATTTTATTATGCTTCTTTAAGAGTAATATCAATATTTATTTGAAATATTGAAATCGTCGTGTTATGCTCTTCAAAAACAACAACATATTATTATTTGAAATAATGAATTGTATAAAAATTTACTCTTCGGAGTAAAAACATAATTTACGTTAAATCGTATTTAATTATACTCTTCGGGAGCAAGTAAAATTTAACTAAAATATCTGTCAATTAATAGTGTGTTACTTCAGGAGAAATAATATTCCTTTTACAATATTAACAATGTTGTGCAACAATAGAAATACCAATAAATTATTGTTTAAAAACTTTAACTTTTCATGAGTGTGTTTTCTAGACAAATATTAATATTTGTAGAATTGTACTTTTTTGGGAGCATTTTATATTTTACTATTGCTTCTTCAACGACAATAAGGTCCTGTTTGATAATGATTTTAAAAATTGATTTTTTGACCATTAGAGACAAAAGTGGTTACCGTTAGAGAGAAAAGTGTGTCCCACCTGTGAGTGGAGAAGAAAAAATGACAATTGAAATAGTGAAATAACAGTCAAAAAATTAATGTTTTGGGGGTGAAAAATTGCTTCCAAATGGGGGCTAAATCAATATATTTATTTGAGATATTAAAAATTGTAATTCATGCTTTTTATGAACAATATGTTAATATTATTCTGGAATTTTGAAAATTATAATTCAGGCTCTTCGAGAGCAAATAATATTCTTCTGGAATATTAATAATATTGTGCTAGTCCAGGAGCAACGACAAATTATTATTTAAAAACTTGAGCTATACAAAGGGGAAGAGAAAAGGCTGCTTTGGTACAAAATAAAACGAAAGAGTCAAGGCTTTTTGAGAAAAAATAGAAAATAGATGAACGAAAGAGTCTGTGGGATAATGGGTTTAGAGATTTTATCTTGACAAACACAGATTTTAGAAACTCCTTCTTGGTGGTGGAACTGCCGGATTGATGAGTTGCTATTGGAAGAGCTTCGGCTGTCATGTGCTTGGAGAAAAGGGTTTAAGTGCTTCAGATGTTATAGTGTTAGGACTTGAACGAATTGATAATCTTTTAAGAAAATAATTACTGAATTAAAGTTATCGTGCTAATAATATGTTATAAAATTAAAGGGAAGAGAGAAAATAAGAGAAGAAATAGATAGTCAAAACTCAATTGTATTTATGAATTAATGCCCTATATTTATAGGGTCCAAAATAAGAGTTACAATTGAAATAAAATAAATCTTTTAAACTAGATAAAACTTATCTATGTATCATGATAATACTATATATATATATATAAAATAAACATTTTATCTTATTTTCTAATAACTATCATACAAAGCGATCAAGTCCTAGATCTAAATTTTAATTCATTTCTATCCCTTTTAATTTTAGACACATACTCGCATTCCTACACTACAACATTACATTTGCTAAATATCGTTGTTCATTTTTATTTTATTTAGGTGTATACTTCTAACTTATGGATACGATGACAGATTTTAATTTGCATTTATCATTTGAAATTTTAAGTAATGGAATCAAAACCAAATGATTCGGTCCTAGTTTAGTTCCACATCTTAAAAAAAAAAAAAAAAATTGGTTTTATTATTAAAAAAATTATTGGTTCTTGGTTAGATTTGGTTCTCTTGAAATTAGAACCAAATGGAACAATGTCCACACCTATTATATTATATAGCAGTTGTATAAAATTTTAAAAAGACAAATATATTCACACTAAATTTTTAATAAATACGCCAAAATTTAATTAATTGAAATATGTATAATCTTTACTCATTATTACATTTTATGTCCCTAATTTGTTATCATTGCATTCTTACTTTAATTTAACACTCTTGAATATATTAACATTGTGCATTTTCCAACCAAAATAACATCGAAACTTTGTCTTTCTCTCTTTTTACAAATGCTCACATCCTGTTAAAATTCTGAGAGGAACCTTGGCACTTGATGTTAGAAAATAATTTCTTATTTTTGAGGCCTACACTTTGACAGCATCCATGGAAATAGGGCTGGGCAAAACCCAACCCTAACTGCTCAACCAGATCAACCCAAACCAACCCGATCTGGTTTAGGTTGGACATTCTCCTCAATTGGGTTGGATTATAATTTAAAACCCAACCCGATTAATTAAGAAATTAATGTCTAAGATGAAAAAACCTAAGTAAACACAATAATAAAGATATGAGAAGGATTTATAATTTATAAACATTCATTTTCTTTACATGGATTGATTTACATGAACACTATGTACAAATGAAATGTTATTTGATAATAAAGTAAAAATTAAGAACATGATAATGAAATGAATAAATCCCAAAAAATTGTAAAAAAATATTTCAAAAATTTTAAACTTATTTATACATTATTTTTCAAAAAGAATTCCTTATATATGTATTTAAAAAAACAGAGTTTCAAGTAATTTCAAACTTTAAAAATTTATCCAAAGTCAACAAAAAAATAATGGGATCCAACTTTAATTGGGCCGAAGCCAAACTGATCAACATGGGTCAGGTTGATTTTAGATCAAACTGACTATGTTAGGTTTGGTCCGGGGTTGAAAAAAATCAACCCAATCTAACTCATGCCCACCCCTACATGGAAATACTTAACAAAAATCGCAAGAAAAACTCATGAGGTACGCAAATGTTAGGCAACATTTGTGGAAGTGGATCGAGTAACGAATAACGCCCAATGAGCTAGAATTAAGGTCCCATTTTTAGCAGTTGCTCTTCTGCTTTTCTTGAATCTTTCTTCGGGAAACTTTCCCAGCAGCTGGAGAGTCGGTAATTCAATTGGGATAGTAGGGGGAAGGTGTTTCGGGGTCCATAACCATGGGTTCCAATGCAGTAGATCTTGTAGCGAAAATGAGGAGTGAAAAGAGAAAAGCTCTATCTATGAATCAAGGGGGAGGACAGAAGGGCAAGCATTAGCGAGAACAGTAAAGATGGAACGCGAGCCAGTACTGGAAGCAAATACTTTTTATTGAATTGAATTTAAGTGAAGGTTGTGGGGTAAGGGAGGCTGACAATGATGGAGCTTGATTGGTGCTCTTCACCATATGTCAATGAAGGTGCAAGTACAAGATTGCCGAGGATAATGCAGCCATACGATAGTTTATGTAGCAACAAGGCTAGTCAGCATACTTGGGTGATTGGAGTATCGGACTAGCTTCTCTTGAAGCCGTGATTAAATTTTAGTTAAAATACCATGATGAATATCGCACCTTGACCGTGAGTTGGGTTGGCATGAGATGCGACTGTCTTCTCCTCCACCTACTTCGAAAACAAGATCGGGACTTCGTCCCACCCTACCCTTCGGATTGAAGAATTAACCATCGTTCTCTCCATTTCTATTTCGAAAAAGGGTTTTTATAACACTTGTAGTTCAAATGAATCCTCCATCTTCGAGGACGAGCTTGATGGGCTTAGGGCTGGATAGAACCGGACCGGACCCGAAATTTTCGAATATTTAGTAAGTAGAATCGTCGGGTCCAAATTTAATTATGATTGTTCATGTTCGATTTCATTTGATTCAATTAAGTTAGGCTCAATTTTTATGTTTCGTATTATAATTAAATTTTCTAATATTTACAAAGTTACATTAATTCAACTGAATAGTTTTTTCATAAATTTGATTGTTAAAATCACATGAAGAAGATAGCAAGCTCAAAATAATTAAGTGAGACGTTGTTGAGCTTCAATTCAAATTTTTCAGAACGATAGAAACTACACTACAGTAGAGTAATAGATTTGGATAAAATTTAGGTCTATTTGATTAAATTGGCTTTGAACTGAAAATTAGAAATAGGAAAATCATATTTTTGGGTTTGAGTTAAATTAACTAGTTATCAAATACATTTAGAAAAATAAAATAATTTGACTTATTTAAAATAAATTAATTAAAAAAATTAGGGTGGTTATGTTCGTCGATTCTTGATCTATAATTGAGAACCGAACTGAACCCGTCGGTTCTCAATTTAGATACTCGTTTGGGTGTTTAACTTAAGAAGAACTGGTCGGTTCAATTCGAGTTCAGTTCGAATGACTCAATTCAAAAGTTTTGTCCAGCCCTAATGAAAGAAAAGGTATCGACCGAAAGGGACCTAAGGAGGAAGGGATGTGGTTGGGAGGGGAGAATCTCAAAGATTTTCACCTAACCACCAGGGCTCGGAGCTTTATAGATGATGGTACTAGTTTCGATCGATGAGGTGGCCTTTATGAGATCTGACACGCTTAGTGAACCTTGGTTTACTCGCTCCTCCTAGCTTGTTGCGCGAGAAGCGCCTATTGACTTTTATCATTTGTACTAGCTTGGGTCCCAAAAAGCTAAAATAGCTGTTATAAGAAACCCTAGCCCAAGCCCCCTCAACAGGAAGTAAAAATACTTGTTGAGTATCACAGAATGGAATTTTAAAATAAGGATTTCAAAATCAAGACCGATGACACCTAAAAACAAATAGAATAGACCGAGAAATGTCAAAATGATGAGTACATTCTCCTCAAGAGGAAGAAAGTGAGAATAGAGTCTATTAACCCACCATGCAAAGTATGACAAGCAGTGGCAGATGTAGCTTATGGCCAGCTAGGGCGGCCGACCTAGCTGGCTTCACCGGAACCGCCACGCCGACCGCTGGAGTCAGTTTTTATTTTCCTTCAGTGTCGTTAGTCTCGTGACTGTTGGCTGTTGGGCTTCAATTTTTTTAAAAAAATATGGCTCAATTAAAGAAGCCCAAATGACCTGCAGCCTGCTCCACTCCATACCATATACCTAGCGGGCAGAGCAACCCGAAGCAAAGACGCAGAGTGACCACTGACCGAGTCCTAGATTTTTCCCCAAATTGCCATCACCAGCCATTACCAATCTAGGGCTCTCCCCGTCTTAGCCGTCAACCACCAGTCCACCACTACCACAGGCCACAACAGCCAGCAGACGCTGCAGATGGCACCGGTGCCAGGTCTGCCACCGAGTCCAGTCCAGCAGGCAGCCCGTGTACACAGTCGCACTCCGCTTCAAAAAATGCAAGATTCTTTTAGACTTCGTGCATGTGATATTGATCTAATTTTCCAAAAATCATGGATTTCATTTTGGCTACAAGTCTGCAACTCCAGCTCTAGAAATTTTCTAATATTTTTCACATTTTTATATATTTTGCAATACTTGTGGTTGTGGGAATTTATTAAAGTGATTATGTGAACTTTGAAGTGAATGCGTTGAAAATGCTATTGCCTATTGTACTGCATCGGCATCCTCGTGTGAAGAACAGAAAGAAGCCCGGTATTTTGTTGGGAAATATTAACCTTTATGACCTGTTTGGACAATACAATGGACCAGATTTTAATTTATTTTCTTCTTTAATGCTATTATACTGGATAAGATTGGTCAATAGAATAGACAAGAAAATAAATTTTTAACTTATTTTTGTGTTTACTATTGTCTAAATATTGTGTAGTCCACCTAACTAAACACACAATTGGTGTCTAGGAGTAGGGTCTTAACAAAATATTGAATGAAAAATGGGAATAAATTGCAATGTTAAATTGGAGGTACATAGGTTTGCTGTCAATTCAATCCGGATGTTACTTTCTCTTCTGGGGTTCTCATTTGATAAGATACTTTATTGTTTGTTTTCTTTATGGCTGCCTGCATTTTGAATGGCTATTGAAGGTTTAGTGGTTTACACTTTTTTGTATTTTCAAAATTTATCTCATAAGTCATAAGTCAGCAGTGGAGAGGAGATCCTATTGTATTGTCTATTGAGCTTTATGCAAATGAAATGGTATGAATATAAGTATATAACAGCTACTTTGTTGAATTCGGCCAATTTCGTAGTGAAACTGTGAAAGAGATGAATATAAATGGTTCTAAGGATAGGGTTTTGTGGCAAAGCTTTGATTAGTCATAACTATTAACTGATATCAATTATGTTAAGGAAAGTGTATTTTGAAGATCTAATGAAATTGGTGATGTACTACCTAGATGATTGTTTAGGTAACTTTGCTGCTTTGACTAATTTTTTAGTGTTTGATTTTTCTAATACATTGCTATCTAACTCTTGGGGATTTTTTTTTGTTGAATTGTTGATTTTTTAATCAATTGTAATTGAAAATTAAATTAGGGCATTTTGCAGATTATGGAACGATTTTTTCAACCGAAACGAAAGTCTATACCTAGTTCTTCTAGTTCTAGTTGCGCTTCTAGTCCCGCCACTGCTTCTAGCCGAGCACTCGAGTTGTTAAACAGCACAAGGAAGTCTCGGGCTCAATGCAATGTGGATGATCTTGTATCTGATCCAGGAAAACGCCCTCCCCATCGAGTCATATGATCCTAATATCAGAGATGATGTTAGGATGTCATATTTGCAAAAAGGTCCTTGTCAACCACATGGACATGACTTTCCAAGAAGATGAATAGGAAATGATAATAGGTGTTTTTGAAAAGAACGATTCTCTGAATTTTATTGGTTGGAGTACAATATAGAAAATGATACGACTTATTGTTTGCATTGATACTTATTCAAACCAGATAGAGGGGGTCAAGGGGGTGGACATATATTCATTAAGACTGGCTTTAGGGATTGAAAGCACAAAAGTACATTGAAAGATCATGTCGGGCTCATTGATAGTGCTCATAATCAAACTTTTACAAAGTGTATCAATTTGATGAATCAAAAGCAAAGTATCTCCCATGTTATTTCTAACCAAAGTAGTAGTCAACAAAAAAATTGTAGGACAAGGTTGATTGCGGTGCTAGACTGTACTAGATTCCTCTTGATGCAAGGATTGTCATCTCGTGGTCATGATGAATCGAAAGAGTCTCTTAATAAAGAAAATCTGATTGAGCTACTAAATTGGTATGCAGCTCATCGTAAGAAAATTAATGAAGTACTATTTATTAATGCTCCTGGAAATGACCAAATGACTTCACCAAGCATCCATAAGGATTTGGTTAATTGGTGTGCTGTAGAGACGATAATGTCTATGATCAATGAGATGGGCGATTCCTTGTTTTCAATTTTGATTGATGAGTCTCGTGATAATTCTATAAAAGAACAAATAACAGTTGTTTTGAGGTTTGTTGACAAAAGTGGGCAAGTGAAGGAGCGTTTGTTAGGCTTTGCCACATCGCTGATACTTGTGCCCACTCACTCAAGGATGCCATTGATGCAATATTTTCTACACATGGGTTGAGCTTATCTAGTCTGAGAGGTCAAGGTTATGATGGAACAAGCAATATGTCAGGTGAGTTCAATGGCTTAAAAGCTTTAATTTTAAGAGAGAACCTATGTGTTATGTATATTCATTGCTTTGCTCACCAGCTTCAGTTGACAGTTGTTTCTGTTGCACTTAGGAATGTTATGCTTAGCGATTTATTTAACATGCTTGCTATTATTGTGAATTTGGTTGATGCATCATGTAAACGTATAAATGCTCTTCGAACAAGTTATCGTGTTGAAATTCTGGAGAGGCTTAATATTGATGAACTTTCTGGTGGAACTGGTCAGTTTCAAGAAATGAGTTTGGCATGCTCTGGTGATACTAGATGGAGCTCACATCTAAAGACAGTTACTCGCTTTATTAGTATGTTTAATGCGATCATAGATGTTCTTGAAAATATATCAGAAGACAGCATAAGTTTACAGCAAAAATTAATGGCCGTAAGACAGATGGACACTATGCAAGATTTTCAATTTGTGTTCAGTCTCCATTTTATGTTTGAAATTCTTGCAATTACAGACGACCTTTCACAAGCCTTACAGAAAAAGAATCAGAATATTCAGAATGCTATGAGATTATTGAAGTTGTGTAAGTACGCATTGCAGAATATGAGAGACAGTGGTTGGGATACTTTGTTGAGTAAGGTAATTTAGTTTTGTGTTGATAGACATATTTCAATGCCCAATATGGATGATATTGTAGTATTGAAAGGTCAACCCAGGCGTGCAAGTCAGCAGGTGACTTATTATCATTGCTTTTATGTTGATTTGTTTTGTTATGTGATAGATTCAATCTTACAAGAGTTGAATGATCGTTTTCCAGAAACAACTACTGAGCTTTTTACTTGTATTTCGTGTTTAAGTCCAAGAGATTCATTTGCAGCTTTTGATGTATGTAAATTGGTATGACTTGCTCAGTTATATCCTATGGATTTCAATAGTGAAGAGCTTTTATTACTTAGACCGCAACTTGACAAATTTCTTATGCTCCTAAGAATGGATGAAGCTTTCTTCAACCTCAAAAGCATATCTTGTGTAGCTCAGAAGTTGGTTGAAAATGGAAGTTTTTGTTATTTTCCATTGGTTTATAGGCGGATCACATTGGTTTTGATATTACCTGTGGCAACTGCAAGGGTTGAAAGGGTATTCTCTACCCTCCTCAATAGGAAGTAAAAATACTTGTTGAGTATTTAAAATAAGGATTTCAAAATCAAGACCGATGAGACCTAAAAACAAATAGAATAGACCGAGAAATGTCAAAATGATGAGTACATTCTCCTCAAGAGGAAGAAAGCGAGAATAGAGTCTATTAACCCACCATGCATGGTATGACAAGCGTCCCTCGTGAGCAAGAACGGAGATGTTCGAACTTTATCTAATTGTTTAGACGGTGATAACGGGTTTTTAAATAAAGTGATAGCAAATAAACATGTTGAACACCTATTTTCGTTCAAAATTTAGGCCCCGTTTGGTAGGGATTTTTTGCCACCAAAAAATTGATTTTTTGATCGTTATTTTACTATTCAAGCCGTAATTTTTGACTTCTTCTCTCACATATGGACCTCACTTTTCTTCTAACGATCAAAAAATCAATTCTCAAAATCTCTACCAAACGGGCCCTTAATGTGTAACGATGCTAATAAAATGAATTATTTTATTTTTTTTCAAATCACTTACTACACATGCTCGTAATTAATGAATCTCACACATAAGTATTAAATAATGATTTTATTTCAATCAATGAGACGTTGTTACTTTCAAAAATTAAACACATATTTCAGCCAATTAATCATTTCAATAATCATGTTTGAATTCTCCTCAAGGTATTCTGATCCTCCTTGTTGTAGCCAAAAAAAGGTTTAAATTAACAGATGTGACAAGATATATTTGCCAGGAAATTTTTAAAAAGCTTATTGACCCTAGTTTTTTTTTTTTTTTTAAAGAAATTAAATTTTATAGAGCATATCATAATTTTTAATACAAAATAACAATTTACGAATTAAAACTCTTCAAGTTAATAATCTCTCTCAATTAATACTCAAGTGTGGGTCCCAATAATATAAAAATTTAGAGTGGTTCAATTGTTGTATGTTTATATATGTTATATTTTCTTAATTTTAAATAAAAATAAAATAAAATTACTTTATAGAAAAATTTCTTGTTAAAATAAATAATTTATTAAACTTCAACTTTAAATCAGAAGAAAAACATTATTTATTTACTTATTCAGAAACCTTTTAACCTTAGCCAAACAGGCTCTTAGGATTTTGGCACTCTTTGAAAAGCAAAAAAGGAAAGGTCCTACCGGGAGTCGAACCCAGGTCGCTGGATTCAAAGTCCAGAGTGCTAACCACTACACCATAGAACCGCGGTTAGCACAATGTTTTTACTATTCCATTATTATCTTTTTATCCACGAGCAATGCGATTTATTTCTTACCCTAGGCGCAGCATTTTCATCAATATTCCACCTTCAATGGGAATTCTCAACTTATCTGGATATAATTTGTGGATCCTCAATTTATAAGTTAGTAACTTTTTTCTGGTCTAACGTTCTTAAAGCAATTTGTGATTACTTATCTTAAAGATAAGTTCTAAATGTATAATTAATATTGATTTATTTTGAGAGTAGGTGAATCCACGTTAAAAATAAGTCACACAATAGTGATCGATCTTTAAGATTAGCCACTCCAAACGTGTGCTTAAACGTGATGTTATGTGATTCATCTGTTTACGATGATTCACAATTTTTTTTTCGAGAGTTGTCTCACTCCACGAATCACATTAATTTGTCGCTATATATGAAAAATAAGTATTGAAATGTTTTCTTACATCCCTATTTTTCTCAAAAAAGATCTAATAAAAATATGGAATCCCTTTTATGATTGTGAATTCTTAAAATACCCAAAAATAAAAAATAAAAAATCATGGTATGATTGAGCATATGGCTCTATACACTTGCACCATAAATGTAGCCTGTAATTGGAAGGAACGGACACAATAATGAGACAATGTAGCAACTAGCAATATCTATTGGATACCAATTCATATTGTCCCAGTTAATTAAGGATTGTTGTTTTCACAATTGAGGTCAGTGTGCAAGGATTAGTACGCCCATCCCCTCCCCCTCCAACAAAAATAAATAAATATTGTATTATATTGCACCTATGCCGGGGCTAAAAAATCGAAAAACCAACTAAACCAATCAAACCAAATCAACTTGGGTCGGTTCGGATCAGTTTGACATAGGTAATTGGTTTCGTTTAATTATATTTTAAACAAAATCATGTGGGTTGGTTCAATCAAGGTTTGAAATCTCAAACCGTTGGTTAACCGAACTAATTCAACCCACTTACATATTTATCTTTTTTTTTTTTTAATTTAAGAAAATTAAAAATCAAAATGTAAGCCATAATCTCATAAATATATCTCAATTCCCTATGTTATCAGTAAGTAATAGCACTGAAATTTTTCTTTCACGTGCTTCTTATGTTATACTTATTTTTTTTTTCCAATTCAGGCAGTCAAATTACATTATAAATAAAAAAGCAACAAAGTTTTTAAATTTTCTATTTATCCGTCTTTATCTACCTGATTTTATTTGTTAGTCAATAGTTCTTATGATATATAATTATTTGGCCCATAATATTTGACTTGGTCGTCCAAACTATTTTTTTATGATTAAATTCCATTTGAGATAACTATACTTTTATAATAATTCAATTATGTAATTGTGCTTCAATTTTATTCAACTAGACTACTATACTTTAATATAATTTCAATTGGGTAACCACATATTAATTTGATTTCAATTAATGTTACTTTATCCAATTCCAATAGCATTCAATAATAATGATTATCACATGTAATCTTAGTTGTTGAAATGAAATATGTACAATATCATTGAAACAAAGTGCAGGCATCATTTATTGTCCTATATTCATCCGTTCAAGTGACAAAATTAGGAGGAGTTACCCAATTAAAATCAAACTAAAATGTAGTTATCCAATTGAACAAAAATAAAGTACAATTACACAATTGAAATAGAGGGAGAGTGTATAACTGAGTGATATTCCACTCTATTACTTGACCATTACGATTATATTTTACGTATATGACTATATGTAATCAACATAAACATTAGTCATGACTTAAAAGATATTATAGAATTTCGTAAATTCTTATTTATGTTACTGTTTAATACAATTTAATACTGTATATCAAACGTAGTATCACTATTTTGATTTTTACGTTAATATTGAACTCCACAAAATATATCAAGTGCTACCAACAATTGCTTTGATTTCGAAGAGAGAGACTTCATTTCAACTTGTATCGATGCATTTTTACTACCATAAGAAAAAGCATGCAAGTATAGCTCGATTGATTGCATTCTAGCTTTGCCATTTTCTCTCTTTTGATATTATAAAATATTCAAAAGCAACCTCTCTTGCCAACGCGAATGAGCCACAGACCAAATATCTAGGCCTAAACATCGAGACAAAAATGGACAAAATCAGCAAAGTGAAGATTAACAATAGTAACACCATGAAAACTAATTGGTTCTTCGACAAAGTAGCTTGTATCGTTTTTACGAGGATTTCTGCATTCATAATAAAATGTCACTTCGCTGAATTTTGACTTAACTAATTCAAATTTCGACCAACAAGTTTGTACTTAATTCATAAAGCATAGTTTTTATGTATATATGTTATCATGTCATGTCAAATATATATATTTTTAATAATTATGCTACATAGAAAATTACCATATATATCGTGATTGCTACTATTTTATTATAAATTTGTAATTCCCTTTTAAATATTTTTTTTTTCACTTAAAAAAATATAGTTTGTATGTAAATTAACTAATTTTCATTATAATGATTTCCTTGAGTTATTTTTCTCTGATGAATATATTATATATTTACATTTTTATTAACAAATAATAAAATATTCAGACAAAGAGTAATTAATTTTGGAGAGCCTCTATTTTCATCCACCATTCTTATATCGGTAATTATATTTGCACCACAAATTTTATTTATTGCACCACATTTTAATTGCACTTAAGATTTTTGATCTTTGCTTATTATAATACTTATATCCTTAACGATTTTTCATTAGTTAACATATTTTGTATTTGATTACAATTTTATGACCAAAAGTTTGTTGAAATGGCATAAAATAAATTTTTTTATCATATTCGTAAAAATTAAATAAATAAAAGAGCAAAAAATATTTTTCCTTATTTCTATAAGCATGAAAATAAATATTTTGATATAAATTATAATTCAGGATGAGATTTTCTAATTAATAGAATGTTGAAGATAATTAGAATCCTCAAAAATGACAGTTAGGTACGACGTCGTAAAGCAACGGTTCACTTCATCTCCTTAGGAGCCCAATCGTTAATTCAGCGAGTCTACTACAATGAGCTCCTGCAAAACCCTAATCCGTACATCCCTTTTATGCCTTGAATTCAAAGTCCGAAGTCCCAATACAACCATCCGCCATTTCTCGGCTTCTCTATCACCTCATCCAGGTACATAAATTTACATATATATGACATATGAATTTAAATATTGAGGCGAGTGTATTAATAAATTTAAGTAATCTTGTGTTAATTTGGTTTTGTTAAGAGTAGGGCTGAGGTCAGAAACCATTAATCACCTTCAATTTCTGGATTTTTACCAATGCATATCATACATGTATATGTTTGTTATGCGTGTGTACTTATGTATGATCTGCATTCATGTATTGGGGTGTTTGTATTTGAAATTAATCTCGTATTAATTCAAATTTTAATTTGGCTTTGTTAAAAGTAGGGCTGAGGCTCAAGACCCATAAACCACCTTCAATTTCGAGACATTACAATGGTGTGGAAGGGGCAATTTCTTTGGAAAACTCAGAGGAAATGGTACCTCAAAATGTCACCCCCGAAGTTCTCGGAAATTCATCTAAAGAAACAATCGAGGTACTACTTTCAAAAGACAAGGATGACATAGCAAGGTTAATGAAATTTGAGCGCCGGCCAGGAAATGATAGTGGATATATAAATGATCATAAGCCAAATCGTTGGTTTCCGTATTTGGATGAAGTCAAAGCGGGTGATATGTGTTTGAACAGTGCTGAAGTGCTAGAAGCTTTGGATCCATATATAATGGAGACAAGGAAGGACAGGTTTCTGAATGTGGTGAATAACCGTAGCTATTCTGTCTGCCTAGTGGTCGAGGGATTGAGCGATTTCGGGAACGTTTCGGCTGCCTTTCGGTCTGCAGATGCGCTAGGGCTTCAGTCAGTTCACGTTGTGTCACGTGATGGCTCCAAAAGGTGCAACAATGCCTGAGGTGAAAATGCCTTTTGATTTTTGGTTTGATAAAGCGTTAAGCATTTCAACTTTATGCAGTATTTATATTAAGGTTGAATTTCTATATGGTTAATCTATCGAATAGGTTCGATTAAATTAATTATTCATGAAGTTCAAAGGAGAATTAGGATCCACAATCTGCTAGCTGAAATTGGTTTAGACTCATAGCATATGAAGTAAATCAAGTTATGAAACACTCGAAACATGGGTATTTATTTGGGATCTTCTAATATGTTATAGTGAAATTATCCCTCTCTTATAAATGGGAGTCCCTAAGGCATAGGCAAGTAGAATTGGCAAATTGATCCGTGGATATGGGTACACGGTGGTGCACTGCCATCCTTAATCCAACCATGATTAAAGATTATTCTCTGTATACCATCTTAGTTCTGCTATCTATGACTGATGCAAGGATATGTTTTACAAGTTCATTGTTAATAGAGCAAAAATATAAGAACTCATTAGGGAACTTAATTCAAGCTGATAGTAATAGGGATTCTCTATCATTACTGGGTATATGAAGCTGTTCTATAGCATTCAACTTATTTTTTTGTCTGAAGGTCACTTTGGCATTCTCCATCATTCATAACGAGCGATATGTTTTTATAGGTATATCTTATGTCAGCCCAGGGAAATAATTCTCTTACTCTGCTATTGCAGAAACTTATTCTATTTCCTTGTTCAACAAGCAGGTACAAAGACAATCGTCATGTCAGCATGGGAGCAGAGAAATGGTTGGATATTGAACTATGGAATTCCACTAAAGAATGCTTCGAAATTCTAAAGTCACGTGGTTATAGAATTGCAACTACCCATTTGGGGATGGACGCGGTAAATTATAAACCATTTTGGGTATCTGGTCACGAGCACATTTAATTTTCTTTTAGTTACTCTGTTTTTAATCTCTGTTGCATTGTTCAGCATGACATAATGCTTGATGCTTTCTCCAGGTCTCTCTCTATGATGTGGACTGGTCATGCCCTACTGCAATTGTTGTTGGAAATGAACATAGGTAAATTTTTATTTATTTATTTATTTAATTTAATTTTTTTCTATCTATGTATTTTTTCCTTTTATCTTAAGACAATTGCACATTGCCATCATGGACAATACAATACACTAGGAAAGTGATCATAACAGCATGCTAAAAGTCTAAAACCTATAGATCTGTTGCTTCTATGCTCAATATTACAAACTTTGATGTCATTAATTTAGAGGGCTTTAGAAAATAGGAAATTATTTTGAATTTTCTCACAGAGAATTTGTGAATTCCAGGGGAATAAGCAATGAGGCTCTTGACTTATCAGATCTGCATTGCAGTATTCCAATGAGAGGAATGGTAGATTCGTTCAATGTTTCGGTTGCTGCTGGCCTTCTTATGCACCATGCTGTCTATGATAGAAATTTGCGCATGGTAATACCTTTTTTCTTCTAATTGACAAAACCTTGTTTTGTCATGAACCACTTGTTGTATATCATAGGAGCTATGTTCATTCAGTTTCACGTGTATATTATTTTACTATAGACTGTTTAATTGAGAAAAAAAAGCCTATGGCTTATCACATCAAGACAGAAGTTTCGAAGTAGCCACTTTCTAGAGTTAGATGTTTTTGCTTGTGTATCGTATTCTGTTTCCTTTCCTTTCCTTTCCTTTCTTTGTTTTATTTATTGATTTTTTTGGTGTGGTGAGGGTGGATTTTGCTTTAGTATTTTGTCTTTATGATTGGCAATGGAGTGAAAATATTTCATCTTTTCAAATGATGCATTTGGAGCCTTCAGTTTTTCCCTTGGAAGCTAGTCTAATGTACTTGAATTTTAATTTTTACCATCTTTGGTGTTGAGAACAAGTATAATCAACTTCAACCCACCGATTATCCACATGTATGATTAGTCACGAGCCATTACACACTGCATTACTCTTTTCACTTCTCTATTATTTCCAAAATTATATTTTTCTTGACCAGTTTTTTTGGGCATATATGTTCTCACGATGAAATGGAAACTTGTCGTTTCTTTTTCCTTCAGTTTGACAATGTTAGATATATGACACTCGTTTTTGAAAGTTCATCATGGTTCTTTTTTTAAGGGTTGTCATGGGGATCTAACATTGGAAGAGCGCCAGATTCTACTAGCAGAGTTTTATCTCCGCCACAACACTAATTCTATTAGCATAGCTAATGAATATGCGAAGAGGAAGACAGCCAGTTCGTTGGAGATTATTTCTCCCACACTACAAGAAAAATGATCCCTTTTGACAAGATTATTTCCAATGGAGAAGTTGCCATTGTAAATAATCGTAGGGCTGATGTTGCTGATACTTGCTTAGGTGTCAACTTGAGAACTCATTGGATTCCCAGAGTTGCTGATACTTGCTTAGGTGTCAACTTGAGAACTCATTGGATTCCCAGAGGCATAGTCCATACTTACAGGAGTTTAGTTTACTTTCCATCAGTATTTATTTTTTGCTTTGTTTCTTGTATGAACTGTGATTTCTTGTATGAATATGTAGACTCGTCTCCTCGCACTTCCTTTTTATTGCCTCAAATTTCATTTCATTTGAACGCAAACTCTTGCTTCGATTTCTTTCATCCCTTCTCTTAGCGTATTTGATTACATCCCTCAATTTTTTTTAACCTTTATGGGTATTGTCTTCATAAAAAACCATAGATTGAACTTTCTTTTCGGCGCTAACATTAACTGTTTTTGAAGATGCCAACATAACATGATCAATCAATTCTGCATATTCATCATCAGGATCTCGATCAAAAAAGGGCTCTCACTAATAGAGAAAATCATCTATCATCTCTAGAGATAATTTTTTGTTATTAATAGAGATAATCCTCTATTTATCTTTAGAGAGAATATTATGTTCTATAGATAATCCTCTGTTATACTTGGTGATTAATCTTTTATTATATCTAGATATAATCTTATGTTATACTTGATCCATAAACCACCAAAATGGCCACAACCAATACTACTAGTTAGGATATGATCTCCTTGGTTATATCAACGGTTCAAAACCTTGTCCAGCCACCACTATCACAGCAAACATCATCTCTCAACTGAATCCTGCTCAAGCTATATGGCTGGCTCTGTTTCTCCTACCATTATTCCACATATGACTAAAGCGAAAACCTCACAAGAAGCTTGGAAAATTCTAGCCAACACATATCCTAAGCCTTCACGGGGACACATCAGGCAAGTTAAAACCTGTCTTAAAAATATGTCTTTAAGGGTTCCCAAAGTATTACATATTTTCTCCAAACTGTGAAAGCTGGGGATGATGAGCTTCCGATCCTTGGTGAACCAATTGATGTTGATGATCTTATAGATAAAATCCTTGATGGACTTGGTGATGACTATAAAGTACTCGTGCGAGCAGTTCAAGCTTGGGACACCTTGATATCCTTCGACGAACTCCATGAAAAACTCTTGAATTTTGAAAGTTTCTCTTCAAGGTACAAAATTTGAACCTTCATACTTTCCAGCTTCAGCAAATCCTGCAAGCCACACCATCTTAGCTCCGCGCAACTAGAAGCACCTAGCGAGCATCACCAAATTCTTGTCACGATGATTTGGCTGGTGCCTGTCGCTCAATGCCAACCATTGTTCCCCTCATCTTCTAACATCGGGCCTAGCTTCTCTTGAACTGACCTATCTCCCCCACATCCCGATCTTGGATTCTCTCAAATTTGTGGAATACAGGGATAGGCCGCTAAGAGATGTCCCTTTTTGTCTGGTCCCCACTCAGTCATCCAATACAAGTCCCCAGCAACCAACACTCCACCACCATGGCAACCCCAGGAGAGAATCTTCAGTAGGACAGTCGCACAACGTGGAGGTACAACCGCCCTATCAAGGTGCACCACCTCAGATGGTGGCCCACTACACACCCCTGAGGTGTGTGGGCCACCGCCGAGGTGGTGCCTCGGCATTCCACGTGGTGCGCCCTCCCCACTGAAATTTCTTCCCAACCTCGGGCTCATTTTGCTGCAAACACCACTTCCAACAATTCAAACACACCCCTTGATAATGGTGCTTCTCATCATGCCACTGCAGACCTGAGCAATCTCTCACTTCATGCATCGTATTCTGGTTCCGATGATATTATAATTGGTGATTGCTTGAGTCTTTCTATCACTCACACTGGTTCTACATCTCTAAACTCTTTCAATACTATATTTGCTTTAGACAATGTCCTTTGTGTACCTAACACGAAAAGGAATTTAATATCCATTTCTCACTTCTACACATTAAACAATGTTAAAGTTTAATTCTCACCATTTCTTTTCTTGTGAAGGAACTTAGCACGGGGGTAATCCTTCTGAAGAGGCAATCGAAGGATGAGGTGTATGAATGGTCGATGCTCTCTTCGAAGTCGACTCTTGTAATAACCATTTCTAGTGTTGACTTTTTCAACTGAGTGGCATCATAGATTAGGTCATCCTGCATTTCTATTGTAAACACATTATTTCTCATTATAAACTAGATTTGTCATCTTATATATTCTCAATTTCTTCTGTAATGTGTCTGTCACATCTGCAATAAAAACAATAAATATCTTCTTCTTCCACATCTTCAGTTGACTCCTCTCTACCACTTTAAATTATTTCCTTTTTAAACACTATCTACTAATTCTACATGTCCACTGGGATTCCATCTCCAATCATAGTCTTGTTCATGCCATTTCTTCCTCCGTTTGACGTTCTCAAGGTGATGCTTCTTTGGCCTCTACTACCACTCCATCAACTATTCTTGCTTTCTCTCCATTACTGCAAAACTCCAGTACCCTACCAGCCACCATTGATCCAATCCTCAAACTCCTCCACAAACACAATCCACTCACCGTGACACTTCCTCACAACCCACACCTATACACACTGTGACTACGAGGGCTAAAAGTGTCATCTACAAACCTGTTCAGAAACTCAATCTGTCCACTCAACTCTCCAAGCCTGTGATGTAGAACCAACCACTGCGACCCAAGCTCTCAAAGATCCAAAATGGCATCGAGCCATGTCTGGAGAATATGGTGCTCTTATTCGCAATGGCACACGAGAGCTCGTCCCTTCTGTTTCTGGGATCGTCTCTATTACTCACAACTTAAATTATAATGAAATTTGAATTGGAAGAAGTCTTTTCTAGGAAATATAATAATTTACCCACAATAATGTTTCAACCAAGATTTCAACCCAAATCATCCCAAAACTTTACAAGAGTTCTGTTCGACATCAAGAATGGATCTAAAAGAATTAGGGCTCAGTTTTGCCCACATTCACCCAACAATTGACCCTCAACTCCATTGCCTAAATCCTTCCCAACACGAAGAAATTCAACTCTTGGAACCAGACGAGAAACATATGATTCAAATGCCACAATCTCTCCTCACAATTAAATTTAAGCAACTGAGCAACACTTCAAATTTGTTACAACTCAAAATGGCATTTTTACGCGTGGGCCGTGCCAATGGATCAAATTTGGTATGAAATGTTCGGGCCTTATAAATTCTTTGTCAATGATGGTTGAACACGGTTAAAAACAGGAAAGTGTGGATGGATTGAATTAGTAGCATTTGGTTGGGTATTTTTTCTTTAAATTTTCAAACTGTCAATTTATGCTTTAACACGTGTCATCCCTGTTTTTAAGCTTATTTTTGACCTTGTTTTTGTAGCATTAGACTAAATTCTTCTATTGTGGGGCCGATTGTCCTAAACTCCACTATATCATCGCCCAATTGTGAAAACGTTGTTGATTAAGAACAATTGAATATTGCATATATGTAGTGTCTTGTCTAATAAAATGCTATACTGTGCATCAATTGGCTCTAGAGCATCTTCAATTCCAACTTCCATTCAATTGACATTCATGTTGAAAAGTTGAAGTTAAACAATTTTTGCAACTAGTAGCATTAATGAAATTTGAATATGTAATTTCAGGGAATTGTTTTTCCAGAGAAATTAGTGTCAATTTCAAGTTTAGACTTCATTCTCACTTCCAAGTAATGCTTCCCTAACTTAATGATTTAGAATTGTTTATGAAATTAACCGTTGTCTATTATGAATATAATGTTGTCTTTTGAAACAAATTGAAATATGGCATCTATTTTAATTTAATAATTAATTGTAGGCATATAAATATTGGAAATAATTGTGTATTTATGATTAAAATTGTTAGCTGGAATAGATTATTAGAATTGTTGTTGAAATACAGTGATAAAGAAGGTTTTGTCAAAAGTTCAGCTATACACACACACACACACACACACTTAAATCAGAGTCTTGGAGACTTCTCACTCAACCCAAACATTCTGAGACTTCGGAGCTTTTTTCTCTATCAGTGTACCCCCATAGTCTCCCGCGAAGGTGTATTAAGGGTAGTAGCTTTACCCGGACCTCAATTTTCTATCTTTTTAGGCAAATCGGAAGAATTTTCTGCCCAAAGATTTATGAATCTATTGAATGAGCTGGCAAAGCGTATGGCGTTGAAGTGAAGAAAGCTATATATATATATATATATATATATATATATATGTATGTATACTATTTGGACTAGCTTCCACATGGGGACCATGTGATGTGATATAATGCAGTTTTATTCCACAATAATCGCCTGACATAATATGTTTTTAAAAAGTATAAATATAATAAAATACGTGAGTTAGATGGATTATTTACTTTGACTTTCATTAAATTATAAATTTTAATCGATCATTTGTTTTATATGAGCTGTACGACACACACACACCCCTCAATTATTACTGGTCTTCTTTCTTCGTCCGTTTACATTGAATTAAACTATTTGTATAATGTTTGTTGACAATGTTGGAGATGGTAAAATTCGGATCAATAATTTAAAATACAGTTTTTGACAATTTAAAAAAATGGATGAATGTAACGATGTCAACAAAGGTTGTCATCAATGATTGTACAATTAAGGCTCTACAAATAGCATAGTTGGTTTACATTTCCTCTTCTTTTCTGGGTTTTCATTTGATTTTCAGAGCTACAACATCCATTTCATGGCTTCAAAGCTATAAGCTAATCAAAATTTTCTGTTTTTGCTTCAGTGGAACCGTCTATTATGCTTTAAACCAAAGTTTAGTGGGTAGACAACGTTCATTTTCACTCTCTTTCTTTTTCCCTGCAATTCGACCATCCCTTCCTTTTGTTGCAATGGATATCTCACTCACTAATTCGTTTACTAGTCCTGCAGATCTCTTTCTAATTGTGAGCGATCATATATTATATATCTCCTCCAAACATCATCCTATAATTGATACGTTACTTGGTTTTATACCTTTACAAACGCACGGTTTCTTTGATGAATTTCACAGAAACATTTTCTATGAATCAGTGTTAGCTGGACTTGATCAAGAGCTTAAGGTGTTCTTATATATATATATATATATATATATATATATATATATGTAAAAGAATGCTTGAAAAATAAGGGTTGCATTCATTAAATTAGCCCTTATTTTCACTTTCAGTAACTCAATTGACAAAAGAAAAAAGAAAAAAAAGGAAGACATAACAAAGAAAAAATTGGGTGAAGAATGTGGTATGCTCATGAACAATTTCATTGAACTACGGTTTAGAAAAGCATGAAATAACAACACACCAAATGAAATTTCCATGCTACGGCCAACATGCCTTTAGTAGAAGAACTGAAATTAATCGCATATATTATCATGAACTGTTCGAAGATGGATCATCTCTATTCAGTACACAAAAGTCCCCAAGGAAACCATTTTGGCTTCTCCACAAAATTTCTAACTGAAAGGGTATATGTGTCATTTAAGTTTTATATGGAATATAACCTTTGGTGGACAAACTAACAAAGCACCCGACCTTCCGAATTCAGAATATTAAGCTATAATAATAATACCAGAAATAGATGACACACCCATACATGCAGAAGTTACACTGTAGTATATAATCATCCCTCGAGAATAACTACCAAAGACTTTTAGAAAATACATAGACAAAATAGAGCAAGTGGTATTTCACTAAAGATAATAATGCAACAACAATTTCAATCTATAGATTCTTGTTTTGGCGAAAGGGACAAAATTGATGTTCATAATATGGATGATATGTTTATAACTCTAGGTCATTTAAGGTGTAATACTCCAGGAATTAGGGACGAATCCAGGATTGGATCCAAGACCGGGCTGCAAAATTTCAAATCGGGCTACTAAACGAAAAAAAATAATTTTACCAAAAAATAAAAATAAAAAATACCTTAAAAGAAAAGCTCTTGGGCTTTTGGGGGGGGGGGGCTACAGCCCAGCCTAGCCCAGCCCCCCCTCAATCTGTCTCTGCTAGGAATGATAAATTTTCATCACTTTTGTGTGGATTTCTTCAATGCTATCCATCGATATGCAACTTCAAGAGTTGAATGATCATTTCCTCGAGGTAAATAGTAACTTACTCCTTTGTGTTGCATCTTTGTCTCTAGATAATTCATTTTTTGCTTTCAATAAGAACAAGTTAATTCAATTGTGTAAGTATAATCTCAAAGATTTTAAAAAATCACCGGAGATCTTGGCACTTGAAGAACAAATTCAGATATATATTATTGACATGCACAATCATGAAGATTTTGAAGGGTTACGGGGGCTTAGGGATTTTATAGAAAAGTTGGTAGTGACAAAAAAACAAAAAACAAAAAAATATATATATATATATATGTTGTACCCATTAGTTTTTAGTCTTGTAACCTTAGTGTTACTTCTTCCGGTTCCTAGCACTATGATAGATCCCAGTGTTATGATAGAGAGAAATTAATTTGTAATTATAAAGAGTGAGTTTAACTTTTTAAATTTGGAGAGTCAAATTAAACCCATAATATACTTTAAAATGTTAATTTAAAGAGTGGAGCATAATTTTAGGGAGCCGTCATTTACATTCACGATTATTATATATTCATCCCACTTTATATTTATCCCTATTGCAATATTAAAATTAAAAAAAAAAATACTTTCATCCACACCACATTTCAATATTGTTCTTATTAAAACGATCCATTTAAACTCTATAAATCCACACAAATTGTATATATTCGTCCCACTCTAAATACATTATTATACAATTTCACAATTTGAAAATAAAAATAAAAAAATCATCCCATTTACAATTCAAACTGAGAAACTCTCATTGCGTGTACCATTACCAATACCATCCTGGAAAATGCCACTTGAACAAACCTACCATCCTCCTCATATTCCGAACAAACAAGTAAACCGCTGTATGTTTTCCATTCGTTCCCCAATAAAATGAAAAATATGATCGTTATCTATCACATCAAGTCACCAAATTTAAATTTCTGTTTCTTGTGTGGAGCCCATAACGACTATATTTTTCATTCTCTTTTTTTCAAAAATGTTCCTAAATCTTTTCCGCCCTAATCTCCCCTATAACATATGCATTTACAGATACTGTTACAATGTTGTATTATGTGCACCAAACTCTATGTACATAGCGTATTTGTATAACTTTTTACGTTTTGTTGTAAAATCTTGAGGAAATTAATCAACGGCAATGGCGTTTAGGGTTTTATTGATGACGTGTGTTTTTCCTTCAAATGCTGTTTAGGAGCAGAAATTTGAAAATGTATAAAGAGAAATCTTGTTTTTGTTCAAAAACTTCTTGAAAACCTTGAAATTTTGTCTTCATGGACTGTTCTAATTCTCATTGTGAATTGGATGGTGTTTTGATTTCAGTTGAAGAGAATATTTTTTGATTACTAGTCAAAGTTGTACGTACATTGCACGTTATTTTGAAATGCTTTATAAGTGCTTTAAAAGTAATATTTGATACAAATTTGTTATGAGGATTTGACGAGTCTCAAATGAACTTAAGAAAATGAAATTTATAATAGAAATTTAAGAAAAGAAAATTGCACTCTCAAAACTCAACTTATATTATTCAAATTTTTTGTGATGATAAAATAATATAAATGAACAACATTTTCACATTTTATACATAAGAATTAACTGCTAATATATGAATTTAAATATACATTAAAATTTCTAGATACATGAATAAAAATAAATTCTTCTATAATAATTCTAGATTCATTGAGTTTAAATTAATGTGAATGTTAATTAATTTAAAATTAATAACACAAAATTAATTTTCTTTTAAAAGTGTGAGTGTAATTAATATTTTCGAGAACCATGATGCTCAAAAAAATTTCGTGAATAAAGTCACTAATTACAGTCAAGTCATTCAATTTTGGTTCAAATAACTAAATTATTTTTTTACATCAATTTCTAAGAAAATAACTAAATTATTTTCACGAAATTAACATAATTTCTAATAATACAAATTGTTCTTAACTAAAAAAAAAAAAAGAATAGATCAATACATGGAATTCAATGTTTTAAACAATTGCATATAATTTCAATTCAAAAATAATTATAAATAACCATAAATTGGTTACACAAATGAATTGAAGAGATATGAGAAAATCCTAAAATTTTAAAAAAATAAAAAGTTCTCTTTTTCGGCTCTGAAATCTTCACAAATCTCAAAGTATATGAGAAATTTTCTTTGAGATTTGCTATTTATATTCGAGAAAATTGCAGCATCGGTCTCTAACATTTTCATTTTTTGCAGATTTTACCCTAACATTCATTATGTGTAAGCGAAAGTCTCTAACCTTTCATAAATATGCACCTGAAATCCATCTAGATGGAAACCGTCCAAAACACCATTAGTTGATCGGAAAAATTCCTTTAACTATCTGTTATTACAACGATTTTATTGGATTTTGATACTTTTTTGGACAGTGTTTTGGACTATTTTATTGGATGTTAATTCCCTAATTTTTTCGATCAACTGACAATGTTTTGGATGGTTTCCATCCAAATGGACTCAGGGACGGAGCCAGACATTTGGCATTGTGGGGTTAAAATAAAAATACAATTTCTTTTTAGAACAACATATCATAATATGTTGTTTTGAACGCTCGCTTCAACTACATTTTACTCTGCACTCAAAAATAAGGGTTTTTATTTAAAATATTTCTCCATGAATGTTACAAAATCAAAGTCAATATTAACAAAATATGAGCACAGCATCTAGAGGAGAGAGTTTGCTATTTCAGTTGAATAAGTAGTAAGAAGAAACAAGATGACATCAACCATTTTTTTTAATACTAGCAGAGACCAAAATCATACTTTCCAGATTCACACAAAATTTTATAGTTGTCTTCTTAATTTCTTATTTATTGTTGTAACAATTAGATCCAAACCCCATAATTTAACCGGATAAGGATAAATGCATGATTCTTCAAAAAACATCAAATAATCACCAAAAAAAATAAAAAATTATCCAAATGTTGTATTGATAATTTACATAATATGGCAGTTCCGACTCGTTTAGATGTTTATGTTTTTTCTTGTAGACTTGATAATAACTAATAAGCAATGGGAAATTGGGGATTGTAGTTGGAAAATATTTCTCAAATCTCAAATTCAATTATTCAAATGAATTTTAGAATAAAAATATGTCAAATCAAACAAATAGGGCGTCGATTTGTTACCTAAATGGAAGAAAGATTACAAAGTTAGCACAAGAAAGAAAATCTCGAAACGTAAAGGAGTGGGGAGAATGGACTTGGAGATGGAGTTGGATAGGTGAAATACCAATTAATGGGCTTGTGCAATTGAGCTTGACAATAAACAATTGGACAATATTATATTTAATCTTTAGTGTGAAAAAAAAAGGCTCGGACAGGCATAATTCATATATTAAACCCAAAAAAAAAAAAAAACAGAAATTTTTGTGGTCTCAACTGACCCCACATGATCCCATGTGGGTCCGTCAGTGAATGAACCTTAGGTCATATTTATGAAATGTTAGGAACCTCTGCTGGCACAAAATGAAGGTTAAGATAAAATCTGCAAAAAATTAAAAGATTAAGGACCGTTGCTGCAATTTTTCCTTTATATTTTTCATCAAAAAGTCTCTAAAAGTCGAGAATTCTCCAAAAGTCACTGCCTATTTGAAGAAACTTCTAAAAAATTTAAATTGAATACAACATAACTTTTAGAGACATTTTAAAAGTCTAAAAAATTTCATTTGAGTGGACCTAAACTTTCAAAGAATGTTTAAAAGTCTCAACTAAATGCATCTAAACTTTTTAGTTCCTTGAAATTCTTTAAGGCCCCGTTTGATTGTAAAAGTGAAAAAAGCAAATCAATTCCATGTAAGTTAGAAAAGAAAAACTCACCAAAATCATAGGAATGTATTTTACACTCAATTGGTCAAAAACATGCTTTAAATATTTGTATTTTGGAATTCTAATTTCATTTTCACTTTCGCATCAAATAGTCAAAGTAGAAAACAAATTTATTGAAGGTGACATTTTTTATGATATTGAAGCCAATCAAATGAACCCAAGTCTCAAATTAATAAACCTCTTAAATAGTCTCTGGGGTATAATTCAGTGGTGCAAATAATAAGAATGAAGTAGATTCAACTTTGCTGATAGTCACAGTGTGAGTGTTCGGTTCTTGAGATATGGATTGTACTTTTTGTGGGCACCAGTGTACGGACAAACTCTTATTCCCTAATCTGCTGAAACACATCTTGTGATTTATCTCCCACACAATGCTCCAGGGACGAGGCGATGAGTTTGGGGTTCAACCTTTTTTTAATAAAATCCTAAATGGCTGTTCCCTAGTTTTAAAGATTGATTAGTACTTTCACAGACGCATGTACCTTATCCGGTACTCTCACTGACGCATTCTGGCTGAAGCATAGCCCTCATCTCCCGCCCGCCGATTTTCCATCCTGCATGTGCAAAACTTCACCTTTCTCCGAACACAGTAAAATGCAGATGCCGGCGCCCATTCGATCCCCGACATGGTTTTCTAGACGAAGACTTTTCGAACAAAAACTCGCTGACCTCCACAAATGCAAAGACTTGAATCAACTGAAGCAAGTCCATGCTCTTATATACAAATACAATCTTCAGAGAGACCCCTTTGTTGCGCCTAAACTCGTCTCCGCTTTCTCTTTATGCCGACGAATGGCACTAGCCATTAGTGTTTTTAATCAAGTAGAGTATCCAAATGTTCATTTGTACAACACGTTGATCAGGGCCCATGTTCAGAATTCGCAGCCCGAAAAATCATTTGAGATTTACTGTGAAATGCAAAATTCTGGGGTTTTGCCGGATAATTTCACATTCCTTTTTCTTTTGAAGGCCTGTTCGGGGAAAGATTGGTTGGAATTAGTTAGAATGATTCATGCCCATGTCGAAAAATGTAGTCTTTATTCTGATATATTCGTGCCCAATTCATTAATTGATGCGTACTCTAAGTGCGGATTGATGGGTATTAGAGCAGCCAAGAAGGTGTATAATGCAATGGAGGAGAGGGATGTGGTTACTTATAATTCGATGATTAGTGGGTTGATGAAAGCTGGAGAGTTGACGGAGGCAAGAAAGATGTTTGATGAAATGCCTGAGAGAGATAGGGTGAGCTGGAACACTATTTTGGACGGGTATGTAAAGGCCGGGGAGATGAATGTTGCATTTGAGCTCTTTGAAAAAATTCCATTGAGGGATGTCGTCTCATGGTCTACACTGGTTTCGGGTTATGTTAAAGCAGGGGATGTGGAAACGGCTAGAATCATTTTTGATAAAATGCCAGTGAAGAATTTGATTACCTGGACAATAATAATATCTGGGTATGCCGAAATGGGACTTGCAAAGGAGGCAATACGGTTGTATGATCAAATGGAGGGGGCAGGATTGAAACCAGATGATGGGGCATTTGTTAGTATTTTATCTGCCAGTGCAGGGTCTGGGTTGCTTGGGTTAGGAAAGAGAGTTCACAAATCTATCGTGAAGGGTAATTATAAATGCAGTACTTCAGTATCTAATGCTTTAATAGATATGTATGCCAAATGCGGGAGCTTGAACAAGGCGTCAAATATTTTTGATGTGATGGTAAGAAAAGATTTAGTTTCTTGGAATGTCATGATCCATGCGTTGGCCATGCATGGACACGGACACAAAGCTCTTCAATTTTTTGATAGGATGAAACGAGAAGGATTTACACCTGATAAAGTGACTTTTGTTGCTGTATTGTCTGCTTGTAGTCATGCAGGTTTAGTTGATGAGGGGGTTAGTTATTTCTATTCCATGGAAAGAGATTATAGAATTGTTCCCGAGATCGAACACTACGGTTGTACGATTGACCTTTTGGGTCGTGGGGGCCGTCTTAAGGAAGCTCTTTCGCTTGTACATAACATGCCATTTGAGCCAAATGTGGTTATTTGGAGTGCCCTTCTAGGGGCTTGCCGGATGCACAATGCTATGGAAATTGCTGAGGAGTTGCTTAACCGGTTGGTGAAATTAGAGTCGACTGATGCAGGAAGCTGTTCTATGCTGTCAAATATATATGCCATGGCAGGGAATTGGGGAAGTGTTGCTAACGCAAGATTGCAAACGAAGAAGACGAACAGCCAGAAGGTATCTGGGGCCAGTTCAATTGAGTTGGATGATGGATTTCATGAATTCAGTGTGATGGATACATCTCACCCTAAATCAGATACAATATATCAGACAATCAATGGACTGAGTCAGAATCTTAAGAAAGTTGTTTCTGCCCCCTTATGCTAGAACTGTGTTACAAATAGAGATTTGAGAATGATTCCAATTATCAGTCTTTTCAAGGTGGCAGAAGCTCTCGAGTGTGGAGAAGAAAGTCGTTGCACGAACTTCTCCACCACCCTTTTGCAGGTTTGATTCACCTGTTACTCCACTCCTACTGAAGGGGAATTGAAGCCATTGTTCATATTTGTATGATAGGTTTCTAACACATTGCAAATAGTTTATTGTAATGGATCTAATTCAAGTGTCCATAGATAAGAAGGGAAAATTATTGTTCACAAAGTCTATACTGGAATTGATGTATCTTCATGTAAAAATCAATGACATTTTTCGAATCTGTCGTTTGCCTCACATTGATTATCTGCCAGTATTGTGTGGCATAAAATGTATGGTTTGCCTTTTCTTTTCCTCTGAAAAATCTGTGGAGTAATGTATCCATGGATACTGAAATTTGGTCATATTTTAAATGGTAGACTATCTTATCTCATGCTGCTTGCATGGGAGAACTTGTATTCTTCTAGCCATTACTGTCATTTAGTATTTGTGGCACAAATTGTGAAGCATCGTGTATGAATACATGGTAGTGTGCTTGAAGAGCATTTTGTTTCTTATGCCGATCGAAAATTGTAAAACATGAAATTGTTTTTTGAGATAGAATTTCATGAAAAATGAAGTCGTGAATTCATTCAGTTTTTGGTTAATAAGATGCTGCATCCAACCTCGTGTACTCCAGAATGCAACAATTTAGTGGAGGAAGAAAAAAAAAAAAGGTTCATCATTCTATGCATTTTTAACTTTTTCTACAATCATAAATATCAGTTAATAAATTGCTTTACAAAAAATATCGAAAGTTCACTGAAGCTAAGCTTAATTGGAAAATTAAAAACCGAGTAAATTTCAACTTGACAATGGCAAACGATTGTGTTTGGAAGGTTTTTCAAAATCTAAAAGCACTTTTTAGAGGTCAAAAGCTCTTTTGTTTAAAATATTGGCCGTTTAGCTAAAGTCAACAGTACTTTTTGAACAAAAATAGCCTTAAAAAGTTATTTTAGAGAAGTCCAAATTTCGAGCTTCTCTAAATGAACTTTTTGCGGAAAGCCTTAATTTTGAAGTTTTAGTTGTATGTAATAACAATTATGTCAAGAAATAAAAATCTTGATTCTAAATGCCAGTTTAAGAGATATGCCCGCAAAACATCTTGGATGCAAATATTAGTAGCTAGATCCCCTTTTTTTTGTTCATCGCAAAGTATTAATCGTCAATGGGACAAGCCAATAAACACGTGGAGACTGGAGAGGAAATGAGATCTAACATCTTATTATATATAGAAAAGTTATTGAACCTTCCCATTCATGCCTCCAATTAGGATTTAGATCTTCTTGACCTACATACTCAAATTACCACATTACATAGGATTAACCCTATATAATTAAGCGAACCTTACAAATATACCCCTAAAGGGATCTTTTGAAAAACCATATGGAAATTGTTTTGAAAGTAAAAAATACTATGTAAACTTAAGTGTCACATTTTATTAAAAAAAATACCGTTTATCACTTTAAAAAGTAACAGAAATTCAAAAAAGTAACAAACAATAAAAAATTTGAAAAAAAAAATTCAGAAGTGACAAGAAAAAAAGTGGGGCACTAAAAAAGTGATAGAAATTTTAAAAAGTGACAAAAAATAAAAAATAAAAAAAATGAAGAAGAAGAAGAAGAAGAAGAAGAAGAAGAAGAAGAAGAAGTGACAATCAATAAAAAAGTGACGAAAATTTCAAAAAGAAAAATTACGCATTAAAAAATGACAGAAATTTAAAAAAAAAAAAAAAAAAAAAGGGACAAATACTCAAAAGTCAGGTAAATTCAAAAAATTGACAAATACCCATCAAAACCTAGGTATAGTATAGATCCGCTGAAAGTGATTATTTGACAAATTAAGTTGATACAACTTCAAGTTCTGTAATGAAACTGGGATTTTACTAGAGTCTATTCTCAAATAAATCGAGATAATTGAATACAAACACTTCCACAATTTCGTTAGGAATTTTCCCATAAAATTCATTGTTTGCCGGATTCAACTAATTTAACTCTGTCCACAAATGGCTCCCACTTGAAATTTCGCTAGACAATTTATTATCAAGAAGATCAAGCTTCACTCATTGCTCGGCTTCTCCATGCTAACCAGTAATGACCCTAAAAACCAAAATTCCAAAAATACCAAAAAAACCAATCTGTAGAAGAAAGTAATTTATTATCCACTGAGATAAATTTGAAGCGCCGGCAATGGTTTGTGCAATCCCACCAAAAACCATCTGGTACCACGCCTAAAAGTCTGTTGTGCACCTTCTGATATGGAATTTTTAATATTTGCAAGAAATTTGAGCAGTCTATTAGTAGAAACTCGTAATCAAGCTATTAACATCTTTACACATTACTAATTATGAAGAAAAATTCTAATTACGATATTGAACAAAATCATTAACAAAAAGGATCGCCCTTCACATACAGGGGGGGCAATTATAGAGGTTGGCCAGGACAGACACAAGGGCAGGGCCGGAACAATTTTTTTTTTTTTTTAATGCAGGTCAGTGGGACCAACCTACAGCTACAGTGAAGGAGCCTGTAAGCCCCCTGTAGAACAGTGCCCTGTACGCAGGGCATTGTTCTAACAAAAAGGAAAAAGAATGGGAGAAGATTATTAAAAAGCAGCAATTTTATCAAGAAAAATTACCAGAAAAAGAAAAGGAAAAATATCCTCACTTCCTTCAAACATATTTGTAAAATGGATAATTATATTACCACTACAAATTTAATTACCAATCTACATTATAATCATACCACAATTAAAATATATTTTTAATAAATACACCACAATAAATTTAAAATTATATTCCTAATTCTATAAAAACAAAAAACAAAAATTTGAAAAAAAAAGAAAAGAATACAATATTTTGGTGTACTAATCGCCAATGGCCTTTGAATAAAAGGTAAATTAGCAAATAAAAATAAAAATAGATAGTGTTGCCAAAGTTCCTGTCATTTCCAGTGTTCGCATACATTCCAATAGAGAAAATAGCCAAATATTGATGGCATCCTGAAAACCCACTTCTTTAAAAATTTGTTTCGCGCGGGTTAATTCGCTAACAATTAAAGAAGATCAGACGATTGTGTAAGGGACGAAACCTCTTGAGACAAAGTTCCAAAAAGGGGTGTTCTTTTTATTGGCGATGAACTTTACAATTGGAAACGGAAAACAACGTGCCTCCAAGGGGCGCAAGCACACGAGTTACAGAAAAGGAAATGTTTAAGTCTAAAAGCTAAAGGAATGAAAATTACATATTCTCTGTTCGAGAGTTTTGGATTCGGTCCTTTCTTCTAAATTCTTTCTCTCTTTTATACTTCATAGGCGATCGCTTTGTGATTAACTGCTCTAAAAGATTGTTTGATCGCCCTATAACTACCCACTTTCTTTGTAGTGGCCATTTTGTCGTGCAACTGTCCTTTTAACTGCTGCCATTATCTTGCATCGTTCAACCGCTTTGGATTGAACCCCTCGAGTCGTGGAACGTGATAAAGTTACTTTAGCAACTGCCTCAATAACTGCATCATAATGCGTTACGTTTGTTGATACCTTGGGCGACTTGAACATTTGGGCGAGACTTTGGACGACCGTATTCCACTCTATTCGTTCAGACTCTGAGCGACTTGCAAACTTGGACGATAGCGTTACCGCACTATTGGGCCCCTTATTTGGGCATTCACCTTGATTCGTTCAATTGGATTTCGTTCTTTGGGCTATCTGATTTGGGGATCCTCCCATTGGGTTTTATTCTCTGGGCTGTTCGATTTGGGCTGAATTTTTATGTGTCAACACTTACCCCCCAATATGGCAGAATTAATAATAATTATTGAATTTTGCCATATTCACTTCACGTCTTCAGCAACGTTCACGATTCCCAAAGAATTTCAATCATTGTTTCCTTCTATAACTTGAAAAGGTGCGTCGCTTTGCAAACCCTTATAAACCCTGAACACGCCATTTTACTGCTACGAAATCACGTTTCATATTTCTTACACATCCTTCGCGATTCCCTGTTCATATTTTGCTTCCTTGTTACGTAATTCTGAAAAGTTTCGCTCCTCTTCAATGGCTACTTTACAATCCCAAGCTAGTGATTCCTTTAGTTTTGACGACTTTCAGAAACTTCTGAGTCGTTCATACGTAACCCCAAGTTTTCTTGCGCCCGCCGATGTTGGACGTAATGAGTTTTACTTAGGTCCTTTCTTCAACAATGCGGAAGCAGTCGAACAGACGGCAGTGGGTCAGCTGTTTCCTTGCACTCATGGCTCTCATTTTCTGAATTCTTTGCCGCTGGGGCCACTTCGTGAAAAAGGTATTCGCACTTGGCCCAAATCTGACGTAGCTTTTCGTAGGTGGCATGCTCGTCTTGTGGGTCATGGTCCTACTAAGGCACTTTTTGATAGCGCTAGGATTTCTGATTTGTTGGAAGTCTCTATTCGCCCTCCTACTTTTGATTCAACGCTCTTTCCGATTGCTTTGAGCTTTTGGTCCTCTGAGTATAATACCTTTATTTTTCCTCTTGGCCCCATGTCTATTATGTTAAGGGATGTTGGGGCCCTGGTAAATTTACCACCTTTGGGTGATACCGTTTTCCCAGGCATCTTAGTTCTGGTGGTGCCCCTCAGTTCGGTAAAAACTATACCGATTCTTATTCAAGCTTGCAGACACTGCACAATCATTCGAGTGCTGAGCCTACTCATGTTGAGCGGGTGGCCTTCCTTTTACTCTGGCTTTGTAAATATGTGTTGTGCGTGCCTAGTATAAGCCCTCTCTGAGTTATCTACCTATAGCGCATGAACTGGCGCGTGGCAGACCTTTGAATTTATGTTCTTTGTTTTTGGCTGCCCTTTATAGAGGTATGGCTTTTCTTCAGGCCCAATTGAAGAATGGTGCATCTCCTACTGGCAGTGGACCTCTTTGGTTCACTCAACTGTGGTTGAGATCCTATTTTCCATC
>NW_019227483.1:198123-199305 GCF_002742605.1 Olea europaea var. sylvestris | reverse complement strand
CTATTTACAAGTATGCTCTTCCCCATTTGAAAATTTTCTGTGTACTGATGATCTTTTGGACTTTTCAGAAAAGCTCAGCTTCCCTTTCAAAGGCTTTAGCATTACCAACTCCTGCTCCATCATCCCCTGTTGAGGCTACTTCATCCAAACCGGTTGATGATGGGACCATGCTTAAAGGTATATCTTCAGTCCCAGATTCTTCATCACAACCCATGAATGAGCCGCCTTCCTCCCAGGGCGTCGACCCCCCAATCACCAAAGCAGAAGGTAATTCAGTTTTTGATGTCTTACCTTTGCTCTGTTATTGGTTTCTGACTGGTTGCTCTTTGAACTTTACAGATACTCCCATGAGTCCGCCCGTTGTGGCAACGTCTTCTCGCTCGGACAAGGGGAAGTCCTCACGAATGGATGAGTCGTTGGTGGCCAGCTTGGCTGAGGGTGCGCCATCTTCTACGATTGTCGACGAGGTAGTTTTTCTCTTTGTCCCATTCCTATTTCCAACTTGTTCGTTGTAACGAATATTTTTAATGTTGGCAATCTTCTTTGCAGGATGCTGACAGGATTGTTCGTTCTATCCAGGATTTGTTCGCTTCCTGGGGGCAGGTCCAAATGCCTCGCCCTACTCCATATGATCGTCCTGCTGCTTCTTCAGAAGAGGACTTGAAGTTCTTGAAGGGGTTAGTATTTGGGTACGTGTCCTTCATGGACATGGACATTGGAAGGGCTAGTGTTGCCAGACACAAGGATGAACTTGAACGTTTGAGTGCGAAATTAGAGCAAGCACTGACGCTTCCGTCGCTCAATCTTTCTGCCGACTTTAAAGCGACGTTGAAGGTCATTCACTCCGAGGTCCTTACTATGCTGGCCAAGAATGCTGAACTAAAGGCCAAGCGTACTCAATATCTTCGAGCCGTAGCCGAGAAAGAGTCTCTATGCTTGGAGATCAACAAGGCTAAGGACGAGTTGAAAGAAATCTCTTCCGAAGTCATGATTGAAGACCCCTTGATGGTTAACTTGGCTGCTCAGATGAGGGAACTTCAAGCCAAAATGGACGATTGCAAGGCGAGGATGGCCGCTAAAAAGCGCAACGCCTCTCAGGGAATTGAGCGAACTAAATCCTTGGTCGAACAGTACAAGAAGCTGGAGGTTGATGATGATGACGTTGCGGCTGAATTGAACATC
>NW_019227483.1:197851-198000 GCF_002742605.1 Olea europaea var. sylvestris | reverse complement strand
CACGATGTCTTTTCTTTTTTGTACTTTTGTCCCTTATTAATGAACATTAATTTCTTGTGCATTTATTTGATGTTTATTTTCTAATCATCAATTCTTCAAGCATTTAACTGCTTTGCATTAAGAATTTTGTCCGTTTCCTTTTGATATTC
>NW_019227483.1:196764-196938 GCF_002742605.1 Olea europaea var. sylvestris | reverse complement strand
ATTTTTTATATTCTTGTAATGAACGTTTGGTAATAAAGAACTTTATTTGAACGTATTTCGTTCTGTCTTTATTATTTTTTGATTGTCCAGAATGTTTGGTTACGTTTTTATCTGTTCGCATTCCCATAAATAAGGAACATATTTCTTCAAATATTTGCCATTAATGAATCTTAG
>NW_019227483.1:190173-194133 GCF_002742605.1 Olea europaea var. sylvestris | reverse complement strand
TTAGTTTACCATTCTTTTTTAATACTGGCACAATATTCGACAACCATTCAACATATCTGGCTGTTCTTATAAAACCTGCTTTCAATAATCGCTCTATCTCTTTCTTAATCTCAGGGAGTACATTAGGAGCAAAACGCCTAGGAGGTTGCCTATGAGGTTTAAAATTAGGCTTAGTCGGTAATCTATGTTCCACCAAGTCTCTATCTAAACCAGGCATTTGTTCATATTCCCAAGCAAAACAATCTTTGTATTCTTTTAACAAAGCGATTAATTTATTACTAACCTCTTGGTCGAGCATCTGGCTGATGAACGTTGGGTGATCTTCTCCTTCATTGCCAATATTTACTTTGATCAGAGGGTCTTGTGCTTGAGCGTATCCAGGTTTGGCAATCCGCATCACTTCGTCGTCCAGTTCTCTTGTAAGTACTTCTTCTTCCAAACAGTCAACTTTGTTGACTTCTCGGCCAAGGCTTTGCTCTAACTCGAATACTGCCAACTTGTCCTTCAACGCTTTTAGGGCAGTCTCTTCCTTTGCTTTGTCATTGCATTCCTTATTAAAAACCATCAGTCTGGCTTTGAAGGCCTGAATATCGGCCATTTGCTTTTGCAATTCAGAATCCATTCAAGATTCCTTGATTATTCTTTTGCCAATCACTGGCTCTCCTAAGGCGGATGTTTGGCCTCATCTGTTCGAACATCTCAGCGAGTGCGTCCACTGAGAATGGTTCTTCGCTCTGTGCGACAACTTGAGTTTCTTCCCCGTCTTGTACTACTCTGACAGGTCCATAGTTTCCTTCGTACATAAACTTTTCCACTGAGTTTGCTTCTGCGACAAAAGGCCTATGATCGGCCTGCACCACTTCTGCTTCGCCTTTGTTATTCCAAAAAATCAGGCATTGATGGAGCGACGAGGGTATACATCGACTTCCGTATATCCAATCTCTTCCTAAGAGCACGTTGTAACTAGTAGGACCATCTATTACAAAGAAGACAGTGGTCCTAGTAGTCGTACCTATAGTTATGTCCAATGGCATAACTCCCTTAGCTGAAGTTGCTCCTCCATTGAAGCTGGTGAGGATGACTTCTGTAGGAATCATATCACCCTCTGTTTTTGCAAGCTTTCTCATCATTCTGGATGGAATAGTGTTTATGGCTGCTCCATTGTCGACAAGCACTTTTGCCACTGGGACACCGTTAACTAGAGCTTTAACGTATAATGGCCTCAGGTGTTTTGTCAACTTCATGGGCCTCAGGTGTTTTGTCAACTTCATGGCTGGCCGTTTAAAAATAACCTTTTCGACAGCCTCTATTTCTACCTCTTTCTTGTTTTCTGTCGAATTATCCCCTTGTGGTAGGTCGACGTGTAGTATGTCACGCTGATCTTCTGTCTCCTGAATCTCCTTCTTACTTTTTTCTAATGCTTCCTCATCCGTTATCCAACCTGTAGGAGGAAGCATTATTTTTTCTTCCTTATCAATCATCCAACCTGTGGGAGGAGACATTATTTTTGGAGGTGACCCATACTTCTCAGAGCGAGGCACTCTCTTCTTTCTTTTGGGTGTTCTGTACAGTACGTAGAAATCGAAAGGACGCCCAGATGGCTCCCCCAATAAGTCTACTTCGCGGACTCCCTCTTGATGTAGTTGCTTAAACAGAGTATTGCGTGATACTCCTCTCTTTTTCATTTCTGCTTCTAGATCAATTTCTTCTTCAATGTCTGTCATCCTATCGTCCTCTTCATCGTTGTAGGCCCCTCCAGAAGTCTGGCCTTCTTCACACACTAGCACGCAGGCTTCTCTTTCGTTGTCCTCCCTCTCTTCTTCTTTTTCCTTATTTTTGAACTCATTGGCCAGTAAGTAATTATTGGCCATGACGGGAGGCAACGTACCGAATTGGATAGCAAGAGGCTCATCTGGATCTTCTTCATCCTTTTTATCTCTCTCAAACCTTGATCTCCCAGAAGAGGTTTCTGGCAGTTCTTTCATTGATTCATCTGTACCAGTTTCTTTATTACTTTTTAGTACGTTTTGATTGGCTACCTTGAGTAGTAGACGTGCTTTAGGGTGTGGCATTCCTTGTTGCTGCCTCATCATCCGTCCGTAATTTCGCTGGAAACGCCTTTGTTGAGTCCTAATCATTTCGTCGAAGGGTATTGCTCTTCCTGCAGTGTACTGGAATGAATGCCATACATTTGGCCGGCAAGGTTGCGGCCTAAAAGTCCTTCCAACATCCGTTGGTCTGAACTGCCTTTCAAAAGGCGGTCCTCTATAGAATGATGTACCTCTTCCTCTGCCAGGCTGAACGTTTTTGAAGAAAACAGGGCGACGAGGATGCTGCCATGTTTCTGGTTTCTCCGTGTTTCCATTTACTTCCCTTTTACACCTTGCACACAGGACGTTTTCGTCCTTTTTTGGTTCTTTTCCTTTGATACGTTCAAAGACACTGGGATGTGGTTTATGATCTTCTTCTCCGTCATCTATGACTAACTTGAATTTTGGTAACTTGTTCTTGAATCCAGATGTTACCATGTTTACCCCAAGTGGCTGTGGGAAAGGATTCTCGTCCACTGCCATCTTTTTCTTATCGTCGAACGTAATTCGTCCTGACTCAATAGTATCCTGCAATACGTGACGAAAAACCAAGCAATTGTTAGTCAAATGTGACCGTGCATTATGCCACTTACAATATTTTTTACCCTTTATTTGTTCAGGGTTTGGCAATTTGTGCGTATCGCTCAGTTTTATTTGCTTATCTCTATATAACTTATCGAATATAAGGTCAGCTTTGGTTACATCGAACGAGAACGTTCTAACCTTTATGTTTCCATCCTTTACGGGTTCATCTTTGCCCGATGGCCTAGGTTTGGCCATTATGGGACAAGTATATGTATCCCCTTTTACTAATTCAGCCAAACACATTTCGGCCTGATCATACGATTCGTCATCGATGGTATGAACGTCAAAATTCGGGTCTCTGTAGTAAGTCCCTTTGCTAGAATTTTTTATTTGTTCTTCTTCTCTTATCAATCGCTCATACCTAATGACATTCGCACTTAACTGGAAAAGGTCGGGAAATTCCTTGTCTTGGAACTTCTTTTTTAAATCAAAACTTAAACAGCCTTGTGCAATTTTGACAAATTCTTTTTCGGGCAAAGGTACAAAACACTTGCTTCTTGCTGTTTTGAACCTTTGGAGAAAACTTTCTGCCCATTCATTTGGCATTTGACGTAAATTCGCCAAATCAGCCAAAGTGACTTCAGATTCAGTTTTGTAAAACTGAGCATGAAACAACTGTTCCAGTTGTTGCCATGTTTGAACAGAGTTCGATGGCAAGTTAATGAACCAGGAGAAAGCTACTTCTGTTAACGAACTAGGGAAAAGTCTCATTTTGTGGTAATCGGTTACATCACCACTTTGCAACGTGAATCGCCCTACGTGTTCCAGGGTAGACACCTCTCCCAAACCAGTAAACAGTGAGAATTCTGGCACTTTGTACCCTCTAGGCCATGGATATGCTTGGTCAACCCAATCAGGATATGGCTTTGTGTATCCTACAGGTTGATTAACCGGTTGATTTGCATGAGGCCTGATGTTTGGTCCTTGATTGGCAACAAAATTACCATAATTAGGGCCATTACCATTAACCTGGACATCTACCCCCTCGTTACCACGTGGAATATTCTGTCCATTGTTTAGGACATTATCTCTCGCGTTTGGATTACCCCCCAAGTTAGGCATACCACTACTACTACTTTGATTTGGTATTGTAGCACCTCCTTGGTTTAAAGTAGAGGGGCCAGCAAGTGGTTCTACCCCTTGACTTGGATTTGGGACCGAAGGATTATGTCCTACGATCGTCCTCGTTACCACGTGGAATATTCTGTCCATTGTTTAGGACATTATCTCTCGCGTTTGGATTACCCCCCAAGTTAGGCATACCACTACTACTACTTTGATTTGG
>NW_019227483.1:154568-189295 GCF_002742605.1 Olea europaea var. sylvestris | reverse complement strand
CAAGATGATTTTTCTATTGTCTTTTTGTGTGTATTTTTTCAAAACGAGATATGGATTTATATAGGTAAGATGGTAGTAACAGTCTTCGCCATGTTAATGCAGAATTTTAATGACTGAGTAGTGGGTGTTTTAATGGTTGTTAGTGGGTTGTTACAAAAACAAACAGTCAGAAAATACTGGCTAGTTTTACCCATTAAATAATAAAGAAAAAAATATTTATTTTAGTCAAAGAAGCCGAAGAGATTCAAGACATTTTAATATCTGCGTAGGGAGTGACTGGAATCCCTGACGTCCCACACAAATGTTACATTTCCCACCAATTTGACACTTTATCTAATTTGATTATTTCTTTTACATTTTATATTTATACCACAAATATATAATAATTTTAACATCTGTTTCAGATTTCTGGACCACTTCTAGATGAAAACCGCGTTCGAAGTATTGCAAAAGAGATAAAACAGGTGATCACAACTAGCTCTAGGAGGGAGAGGGAGATCCAAAGATGAAGATTTTGATGCCGAGGAGGCAGAAAATAGTGGACTGTGGTGTACTTAATATAGAGACAGGGAGTTGATAGACTTAATTATGTAAATTTAGTTATGGATATTTATGTAAATAAGAAAATTGTGGTGTGCTTGGTCAACTTTGTAGTGGTAATTTAATTACCCTTGTCAAAAGGAGGGAGAGGGAGATCCAAAGATGAAGATTTTGATGCCGAGGAGGCAGAAAATAGTGGACTGTGGTGTACTTAATATAGAGACAGGGAGTTGATAGACTTAATTATGTAAATTTAGTTATGGATATTTATGTAAATAAGAAAATTGTGGTGTGCTTGGTCAACTTTGTAGTGGTAATTTAATTACCCTTGTCAAATTAATCTCTAATTGATTGTAACTGCAGCAATCTCAATAATCAAGCATGAGCTGTTGACAGAATTGTTTCAAGAAGTTGAATCCATATTACCCATGGAATTTTATAGATCTCAATTATCAACTAATCGCCAAAATCAAACATGATAGTCTATATAATCATTGTTGTTGTTATTATTATTATTATTATTATTATTATTATTATTATATAAAAAAAGAAAGAAAGAACAAATGGGTGGGAAGGTAAGATCGATAAACCTTCTAAGTAGCATGCAGAGAGTAGTGGGGTGCGTGTGTTGGGAATTTTACACTAATTCCCTTTATTTCTATTTACACACAGGATCTTTTATTGTTCAAGAGAATATATTAGCAAATAGGAAAAATAAATAATATAACACACAAATTAAACGGACCGTCAAAGCTTTCACTATATGAAAAATTGTTAAAATCATATAGAATTTTACTCACCGACCAAATTTCCAAGTATTCCAAAGAAAAAAAAATTAAACTCAAGTTTTACCGCGTCCACTTTTCAACCCAATATACGAAAAGTCTCAAAATGTTAGGTTCACAATATTTTTCTCTCAGATCAACTCTCTGGCCACACCTAAAATAATAAAATATATCCATTATTTATAGGATTAATAATCAAGTAGTAGAGTTTAATTTAAACTTAAACAAGACTCATTTAACTTAACAAGGATTCCTTCATGTGCAAGACTCCAAAATTGACTGTAAATTAGAGACCAAATTCTACAAGGATTTTACTCTCAACTTTAATTAGAAGTCTTCCATACAATAACCAACCTTTATTATTTGCAACAGAAGTCCTCCAACTTTTAAATTTTGAGGTAATTACCTAACAATTTCCACATTGCCGAAAACGAGTCAAAATCTTGTTATCTCTTCTACAACTTTTAATCACAATACTTGAAAAAAAAAAAAAACAGGTAAACCTTTGAAACACTTTAGAGGTCCCATACTCCACCATATAAGTATAACCACTCAGAATTATCCGTGATCTCCAAGCATTTCATCGGCTACATGTCGAAACAACCCTGTTGATAGTTATGGTGCAACTCTCCCACTGACTTTCCCAGAGAGCTCATCAGCCATCGACATCACAACACAACCACATACCTATGCACCTTGCATCAAGTCAGTCAATGCTATATGCAGATATACTGACCCGCACCAATAAGAACACATCATCTATCATGGCAACTGGCAACATGCCATGAGGATGTTCTCATCTTACTATACAACACCATATATGTGTCCTTCTCTACCAGGAGAGACGCATTGTTCGATCCCAAGCAGTTAGCCGACCCTGCTCCACCTTTTGAACAATTTCTCTTCTCGTGGCCAGTCTGACCACATTCCAACAAGTTACTTTCTTCCTCATGGAGTTGTCCTTCTTTCCCTTTTCAATCACAAGCACTGCATTGTCAGATGGAGTATTCTATCCCCCTAATCTTCTTTCTTCTGAGATCAAGTTGCTTGTCACTTCTATGAAACTCCCCATACATCAAGATTGGTTGTAGGATCGATAACCAAGTAGTAGAGTTCAATTTAAATTCAAACAAAACTCTTTTAACTCAACAAGAATTCCTTCATGTGCAAGAATCCAAAATCGATTGTAAATTGGAACCAAATTCAGCAAGGATTCTGCTCTCAACTTTAGTTAGAAGTCTTCCATATAATAACTACCCTTTATTATTGTAATAGAAATCCTCCAGCTTTCGACTTTTGAGTCAATTACCCAAGAGCGTGGAGTGTAAAAAGCTTTGGATTGAAGAGAAAAACATAGAAAAAGAAAACTATTTTGGAAAATGCCACTGGAATTTCGTATAAGTCTAGGATTTTTATGATAGTTTTAGAACATAACCAATACGTTGTTTTAATCAATTAATCAAAGGAAAAAAAATTCATAATTAAGAGGTTAAGTATCACCTATTTCAAAAATAAGAATAAAGGATTCAAATTTCAAAAATCGGGTATTTATTAAAATTTATTCATGATTTAATTAATTAAATATATTAAGATCACGGATCCATACAATTATTATAATTTGGTCACAAACTAATGATTTAGTTAGTCATATATTATTTTTCAATCATAAATCAAAATTTTTATATGTCATAAGTTATTTTACGATCACAATTCAAAAATTTTATAGGTCACAATTTGTTCATCGGTCATAAATCAAAAATCTATGAATCACGATTTATTTATCGATAACAAATCACAAATATTATAAGTCACAACTTATTATACAGTCACAAATTATCAAATTATCGGTCATAAATTAACAATTTTTAGGTCACACATTTATTTCTTTGTCACAATTTATCCTTTTCATTTTTCACAAATTATTTATTGGTCATTGATTAACCAATTTAATGGTTACAGTTAACCATATAATTTGTAACCACCACCACCACTAGCAACCACCATCTCTACCACACCACCACGACCACCACTAAACTGCCACCGCCACTGCCACCAATCCACAAAATAAACAATTTATTGTTCACAATTTGGTCACAAACACTTTTCTCATCCCACAACAACCACCACAATCGTCACCCCACCACCACCTTGTCAGTACCACATCACACCTCATATCATCGCACTGCACCACCACTGCAATCATAAAACAACCACCACACCTACAACACCGCTCGACACACCACTATACCGTCATCTAAACAATCTATACGAAACGGTGTCGGCCATATAGAGGCGGATTGAATTGGTAGAGAAAGCTCTTGGAGTTTTGGGTAATCGAAGTCCACCCCTTGCATGTTAAATTCAAGAAAAGTGTAAACGTCGTTGTCTGAATCTGGCTCCGAAGCCATTTCATATAGATTGTTCACTTGTGAATCCATGTCTATCGAACCAATAGCAATTGCCCGAGTCACATTTCATCTGCATGTTGCCACCAAAGCCACCAAAAGAGAGAGAAGGAGATGTGAGTTCTGTGATTTGTGAGCGTCGATCTGAAAGCGTTGTTGCGTGCGGGGCTCAAATTAGCGCTACAGCAGCATGGCTTCTCAACAGTGGTACAGGATATCAATGGAGGTACGGTTGTATCGCCTATGCCACATATTGCGCGTGGCCCCTCACTGCCGGCGAAAGGATCGATTATATAAAGAAACGGAAAGAAGAGCTTGGTGAGAGAAGAATCAGTTGTATAGAGAGAGAGAGAAAAAAGAGATTGGTAAATAATTGGGGTTTGGGAGGGTAAATGATAGTAGAGTGGATATATAAAATAAATTTCTAATATTATTATCAATATTTAAAATTTTAATTGTATCTGATTTTTTAAAGAAAAACTAATAACACTTAGTTATGAATTGAGATATTGAAAACACTTCATCCCTGTAATTTCTACTTAATCAAATTTGTTAATTTTTTAGGGTATCGAGCATAATTTCTCCATTAAAAAAATATGGATTTGGTCTATTAGAAAAAAAAAAAATAATAATAGTCCACTTAAGTGTATTAAAGCCCAAGTCTATTAAGGACCATTTTGATTTAAAAGGGCCTATTCTACTTTCTAAATTGTATTTAAATTTAATTTAAAAATAATAATATATTGTGGCTACAATATTTAATTATAAATAGGATATTAAATCCAAGTAAAGGTCAAGTGCCAAAGAAAAAAAATGAGGTACTGGAAAAAATCCAAAGTTTGGAAGAAGAGAGAAAAAAGAAAAAGGAAAAAAAAAGTATATATAAATATATAAAAAAATGCTATTTGTACATCGTGTACACTCCCCTCACATGAGGGAGACCCATGATATTTTTTTTTTTTTTTTTTTTTTTTTTTTTTTTTTTTTTTTTTTTTTTTTTTTTTTTTTTTTTTTTTTTTTTTTTTTTTTTTTATTGTTGTGAAGTTTTATTGAACTTTGTATCTTAATTTTGAAATGAGTGATACATATGAAATTTTCCCTAAGAAAAACTAGTTACAAGTAGATTAATGAATACTGCTATTTGTACAAATTTAGTTTACAAACTATATGTTGGCAACATTTAGGCCAACCATTTAAAAACAGTTTTTGAAATCAATAACCTTGATTTTTCCAATACTTAATTTGTAAACAAACTTTGTATAAGTAAACTAATTCTTCCCGTGGTATTGGATGTATTATACTGAAAAATGAATAAAATAGTATAATTATACTAAGATAAATTTGGGATTGTGGCTTCATTCAGTCTTTTCTCTCTAATTAAAACTCATAGTTATCAATTACAGTAACCCTACCATGTATATCAAGAATTAATTTCCTACGATTGTTATCAAGAAACTAAATTGTATTTTGTTTAAAAGGGTAATTAGCACAAAACGTCCTTATATTTCAATGTTATAATGCAAAACGTCCATACTTTTCAATTTTTGACACTTTTACCCTTACCTTCACCTTTTATTGCAAAAATAATCATTTTCATCAAATTCTCGTGTAAAATGAAAAATATAACCTCTATTTAAGTAAAACAATAAAATAGAAAAGAAAAGTAAAGTGATAAATTGTAATTATATTCCCAAACTTTTTAAAAAAGTACAAATGAATCCACATGAGCCTACATTAGGCTCCCATTTTGTGGAAAAATTAATGGGTGGAATAGTTTTTTTTGAATGAATTGTTGAAAAAGAAGGAAAAGTTTTCGGTTTACGTGTAATATTATTTTATGGAAGAGAAGATTGTATGGTTGAAAATAGGAAAGAGAAAAATGAAATGTAATGGAATGAAAATTAATGGAGATCAAACGAGGGCTAAATTATTAAAAATGTAATTAGCACAAAACGTCCCTAACTTTGATTATTATTGTAGAAAACGTCCATGCCTTTCATTTTTTTGATATTTTCACCATTATTTTTTATTTTATTTTGAAAATCGTTATTTACATCAATTTTCTCAATTAAAAGTTGTATGTTTTTTAATTATTTATTTGAAATTTTTTTGTACTTTTTTGAAAATTTTGGGAGTATAATTGTAATTTCTTCTTTATTTTTCTTTTATTTATTTATTTTTTAAAGAGGGGTATATTTGTCATTTTACAACTCGTAATTGAGAAAATAAATGAAAATAATGATTTTTGCAATGAAATATAAAAATAAAGATGAAATGTCAAAAAATGAAAGGCAGAGATGTTTTGTACAATAATAATAAAAGGTAGGGATTTTTTTTTTTTGCTAATTACCTTCTAAATAATTTATTCAGGCTCATTTGCATTTTTTAAAAAGTTTGGGAGAATGATTGCAATTTATTCTTTAATTTTTCTTGTCTTTTTTATTGTTTTATTTAAATAAGGGGTATATCTGTCATTTTGCACAAGAAATTTGATGAAAATAATGATTTCCGCCATAAAAGTTGAATGTATGGATAAAAGTGCCAAAAAATGAAAATTAGGGTTTTATGCATAATAACATTGAAAAGTAAGGACATTTTATGCTAATTGCCCTTGTTTAAAATCTAATAGATGACCCTCACTAACTATGGGAATTAATTAAGATTCAGTTTGTTTTTTTTTTTTTTTCCCTTTCAGATTTGAATGTAAAAATCAATGAAGTAGATATGATAAAGAGGGGGCTAAATTCATCAACAGCCACACAACTTTATATTTAATGTTAACATGCATCAATTTGATTTTGTTTCATTATGATCGCCCAACTTTATATTTAGTGTCACTATAACCACTCAATTTGATTTTATTTTACTATAGCCACCCAATTTCATAAAATGATTCACAATGGCCACTTAACTTTTTTATCACAATTTTTACTAATTTTAAAAGGGTAAAATGGTAAATTTGCATTATTTATAAAATAAATTTAAAGAAATTAAAATTAAAAACTTATTCTTAAAAAATAAAATAACAACTAATTTAAAAATTTTTGTTAAAATAATAAAATAAAATAAAAACTTATTTTTTTTAAAAAATCCTTATAAAAAAATTATATAAGTAAAAAGCTATTCTAAAAAGAAGTTCCTTTGAAAAAATAAAAATAAAAACTTATTGAAAAACAAAAGTTACTTAGAAAAATAAAATAAAATAAAAACTTGTTTTAAAATTAAAAAAAAAATTAAATTTATTTGATATAAAATACAAAATTTTCATTTTACCCCTTTTAAAATTAATGAAAATGATGAAAAGAAATTGAGTGGTCATGATGAAATGTTATATAAAATTAGGTGATCATGGTAAAATATTATATGAAATTAGTTAGGTAGCCATGGTGAAATAAAATTAAATTCGGTAGTTATGGAGACGCTAAGTATAAAGTTTGGCGACCATGATGAAATAAAATCAAATTGAGTGATTATGGTGACTCTACGCATAAAATTGGATGACAATTAGTGGATTTAACTCCATAAACAGGTGTTCATTTAGGGGTTCTATAGATATAGAATATATATAATTGGGCCGGATATAGAGGAAATTACATGTATCACCCATCTTAAAATAAAAATTCAAATAATATATTTCATCATTTTTTATACCATTAATTCTACATTTTACCAAGTAAAAACCAAAAACAATAAACAACTAGATATAAATTGATTTTATTGGATAGTTTCTATTACTCCACCAAATAATTCCCAATTTTATTTTATCAAAATCCCAAAATTGTAGTCTTTATCAAAGAAACCCTAGAATTCCATAAAACCATATTCAAATAAAATCAAAACCCCGAATCCCCTAGTCCATAAAATCACAAATCACCCCACAGATAAATCACCTTCAAACCTCATTCTGTAACACATATACAAATGTTTACAACATTCATAAATATTCAATAATTTGCCATTTTTCTGCAATACATAAAAACATATTACTGTGTGCATAATATATATTCAGTGATTCACCATTCTTTCTAATTGTGTATGATACCAAAATTTGGAATTTTATGTATAACCTCATATGAAATCTAAAATTCACATATCATATTTGACGAACACCCAGACATTACAAAATAAACGTTACAGTAATTTTTGTATCGAGTTTGGAGAGAGATTAAATGGAATGATGGTTCTCAATTTTGAATATAATATTTCTTAAAATATTTAATAAACTGTACAGTATTTTTGGATTATTAACGTAACATAGTATAATTTTGAAATTTTATTTTATAATGATGTAAATACGAATTTTTCCGGTGGATATATGGCTTGAGTTTTCGATAAATATTGGTACAACCTAATTTTCCCTAAGCTCATCTATCTTTGTGTCCTAAATTGTACTCGTTACAATAATCATGCATTATTTGACAGAATCCGTGCGAATCTGTCATAACATTTTAGCCCTTGTTTAACAATAATTTTTCGGGAAGGATGAATTTTTAAATAGTACATTTTTGAATAATGTGTAATTAAAAAATAGTAAAAAATATAAAAGAATGGTTGTCTAACAGGAGCTTAGTCATATAAAGTTAGCATGACAATACATCCCTTGTTTGATGACCATTGTTTTCATAAAAAGGAGTTTTAATTAGTGAATTTTCGAAGAATGTGTAGTTAAAAAGTAAGAAAATATTTTACGTTTATATGTACAATATTTAATTGTATGTGTTATCAGATCATTGACAAAGCTTTAAAGGTCGTAAAAAATGTAAAGTGCACAAAATTGAAAAATGCAAAAACACTAAAAGGGCATGGCCGTTCAGTCGAAACACTTAATCACCCGTTGAGCAACTGCCAAGAGATATTGCTCCAAAACACTCGTAATCCCACAAGGATCACACAAAGCAATCATCACTCTTACTAAAAAATAGAGATTAAAACACGAAGATCATAGTTGCATTTTTTTCGAAAAATCGTATCTCACACAGAGAAAATGAAACCTCCAAATGAAGAAGACGAAGGACCCAAGTATAAGTGTCAATTCATACCAACAAACGCCATCCAGGTCAAGAATAAGCCACGTAGATGGCAGATCACGATCCATTAAAAAAAAGAGGCAAAGTCAGTTTTACCAAATGGGCTTTAACATGATTTTAAAAAGGATAAGGTGTACACACAGCTTTACACCCCCTTCACATTGAGGGAGGTCCATGAATATTTTATTACATGTGAGTCCCCTTCATGTGAGGGGAGTGTAAGGCTGTGTGTATACCATTGTGTACACACAGCACAACCCTTTTAAAAAATAGGCAGCCCAAGAATAATGTACCCAACATGCCAAGTAAAATAGTAAAGTAGCCCAACCATGTTAATAACTTTGACCTTGCTAAATTGATACTTGGCCTCTACTAATGGATCTAGACATCGGTTGGCTTTACTTGCTCTAAGTACATGTAAAATATAAGATAAAAATAAAATCAAAGTTAGTGTAACTTTCAACAAATTATGCTTGATATTCTAAATATAACTACATTCAAGTGATATTTAAAATTTTCAAGTAGTTTCTATATTTATTCAGAGGCAGTGCTTTAGTTCCTAAATCGGAGGGATTGAATTCTGTAGGATTTTTAACTAAACTATCATATTTCTCACAAAATAAAATTTGACATCCACATGCTTCGTTCTATCATAATATACACGATTCTTACTAAGATGAATGACACTTTGATTATTAGTATAAATTCTAACAAAATCATTCATAAAACCAAATTCATTTAATAATCCTCTTAACCAAATACTTTCTTTAACAACATCACAAGAAACAATATACTCAGCTTCTGTAAAGGATGAAGCAACCAATTTTTTCAACTAAGCAACATCACAAGAAACAATATACTCAGCTACTGTAAAAGATGAAGCAACCAATTTTTTCAACTAAGATTTCCCAACTACTACACAGTAAAAATATAAGATGATGTGGACCTTCTTTTATCTAAGTCACAAACAAGGTTAGAATCAGTGTAACCTTTAATAATTATTCCTTCATTGCTTCTTTTATATATTAAACTTAAGTCAAAAGAACCTTTTAAGTATTTTAACATCTATTTCATAGTTATCCAGTGTGTTTTACCTGGATTTGCCATAAACTTGCTTAAAATACTAATACCATGAACTAAGTCAGGTTTTGTGCACACCATAAGATACATTATGGATCCTAGAGTTTTGGCATAAGGAATATATTTCATTCTTCTAATTCCATCATCAATTTTAGGTGACTGATCACTAGACAGTTCAAAGTAATTAACAATAGTCAAGGAAACATATTTACAATCAAGCATAGAAAACCTTTCAAGTATTTTCTTCACATAAGAACATTGTTTCAAAACTAAGATAAAATTATTCCTCTCTCTTTTTATTTCCATTCCAAAAATCTTTTTATTAAGTCTTTCATTTCAAATTCAAATTTCAATTTTGACTTAATAAAATCAATTTTAAATCTATCATGGCAAGCAAGTAGCATGTCATCAATATATAATAACAAGTAAATGGATTTAGCTCCACCTGATCATTTATAGGAAAAACATGAATATTAATTACTTTTGACAAAGCCTAAGGTCTACACACAAGAGTTGAACTTCATATATCATTACATAAAGAGACTTTTCAACAAAAAAACTTTATCAATTTTTATTTTCCTTTAAAACCCATTGGCTGATTCATGTATATGATCTCATCAAGATCACAATTGAGAAATGATGTTTTAACATTAAACTGATCCAATTCCCAATTAAAGTGAGTAGTTAAGATAGAGGTATAATTTGCAATTGGACAAAATATTTCATTATAGTCCAATCCCTCTTTTTGAGTTAACCCTTTAGTCATTAATCTGGCCTTACACCTCTTATTTTCTGCATTAGATTCCCTAGTTTTGATTTTAAAAATCCACTTATAGGCCACAATCTTTTGGTCTATATCCATTTCTTTATTCATGGCTTCTTTCCAAAGTTTTGATTCTGGGCAGCTAAGAGCTTCCTCAAAAGTAATGTGTACAAAATTGAAGGAATCTAGTGCAAAAATAGAGTAACTAATTCATCATTATTGAATCTGGCAGAAGGTATTTAGTTCATTCTTCCTCTATCTCTTGTAAGCTGATAATCAGCAAGAGATGGGTTGTTGGATTCGGTTTCATTTTTAGGTTCACTTTGATCATGATTTATTTCAGATTAAGTAGATTACACCTCAATTGAATAATCTTGATTAGTAGCATTTTCAATTTGATTTTCGAAAATGGTTTCTTTAACAAGTGCAGGTTCACCAAATTTCAAATCTAATGAGTTATTATAGGGCATGTCATTTTCATTAAAAATGATATTTTTGCTAATAATCACCTTAAAGCCATTTTGACTTTTGACCTGAAGTCTATAGCCTTCAATTTCCTTTTCATAGCTCAGAAAAGCACACTTTAAAGACCTAGATTCAAGTTCACCTTCACTTCGATGAGAATAGGCAATACAACAAAAAATTTTGTCTATTTAATCTGGTGTATTTCCAGACCACAATCTTTTAGGGATTTGAAAATCAACAGCACTATATGGACTTCTATTCATAAGATAGGTGGCAGTTTTTAGGGCTTCCCTAAAAAAAATAATAATAATAAAAAATAAAAAAATTTGAAAGACTAGAACTGTGCAATGCACATGACCGTTTCCAATAAAGTTCTATTCATCCTCACAGTAGCATCATTTTGTTGAGAGGTGTATGTTACAGTTCTATACCTTAGAATTTTAGATTCTTTGCAAAGGGAATCAAATTTAAAATTACAAAATTCAAGTTCATTATCAGTTCTTAGTGCTTTGATTTTTCTGTTAGTTTTGATTTTCAATCATCAATTTTCATTGTTAGAAGGTTTGAAAAGTATTTAGATTTTTATCTTAAGAGAAAAGTTTATATTTTTCTTGAAAAATCATCGACTATTAGTAAATAGAACTTAAATCTACTTAAGATATTTACAGAAGTTGGACCCTGCACGTCAACATGTAAATAGTTCAAAATAGAATTGGATTTATGAATTCTAGTTTTAAAAGGTAATCTTTTTTGTTTTACAATAACATAATCTTCACAAAAATCCAGCTTTTCAGTATTATCATTTCCAATGCACCCAAGTTTATTTAAAATGATCAGCTTTTTAGAAATGTGGCTAAGTCTTTTATGCCAGATTAAAAACTTATCAGAGCTAGACTTTACAGCTGCAGAGCTTTGACCTACTGTAGGTTTAGCATAAACAATATAGATTCTATTTATCTTAGGAGAAGAGATAACATCTTGATTATCACATTCAGTCTTATAAGGCCTTTGTGAATCAATATATTGTTTTTGTCATCTAATTCTCCCAAAAAAGTTAGATTTATTTTAAGTTTAGGTACATATCTGGTATTATTTAACTCAAGTATATACTTGTTATTTAACAGTAATCTTAATTTTCATTTCCCTTAATTTGACAACTTGTGTCATTTTCATCTAAATTTGTCCTCCATTGAGATCAACAAATTCAGAAAACCATTCATTAATGGGACACATGTGGAAAGTGCAACCGAAATCAAGAACCCATACTTTAGGGTCTCTTCTGGTCGTACTAACAAGGACAACACTCTAAATATCATGATTATTCTTGCAGGCAATAGATGCAAAGCCATTAGAGTATTTTCTAACTTTCATGTCAGAGATTTTCTTGAAATAGACTTTTATTAAGTGTCCTATCTTTCCACAATAATAGTATTTCCTGACTTGATTATTAGATTTCACTTGATTCTTGTTTTTGTTTTTGGTTTTGAATCTAAGATTTTAAGGTTAAACTTTCTTGTAAGAATTGAAATTACACATATTATTCTTTGTACTTTGGTTCAATTTTTTCTTTCATATGCAACATTCACCAAGTTTAGAATCTTTTGCCACAGATTTTAGTTCGAGTTCTTTGTTTCTCAGAGCTGGGATTGTGATATTAACAGTAAGATTTTCTCCCATATTCTAAGGCATTTCTAATGTCCCTATATTTGTCACTCAGTGAATTCAACATGGCAATAACTAGTTGATCATCAAAAAGTTTCTCATCGTAGTTTAGCTAAATCTTAAATTAGTTTTGTGTATTTGTTAATATTTTCTTCTAGGATGCAGGAAGAGTCAAACCTAAAGTTGTAGAACTATCTTAGGAGGTAACACTTATTTGGCATGGTTTTATTAGGTAAAGAGTTTCTAACTTAGCCCATAAGGTCTCAGTAGTAATGGTTTCATCAACTTTCCTAATCACACTATCAAACATGTGAAGAAAGATGGAAATCTAGGCAATCTCATTTAGTTCTTGTCTTCTATAAGCACTAATCTCAACAGTTCAAGTCCTATCAAGGGCACTAGCACACTTCTATTATAACAACAGAGCTCTCAATTTCTAGCGCCAAAAACTAAAGTCTCGAGTACCATTCCATGTCCCAACATCAAATTTTTGTGCAGTGAACATGTTGACAAATATATCCACAAAGTTACAACCATACAACACAAGCAGCTCAATGTAATTAGAGAAAATGTGAATTTCAAAATAAAGCAAGCGTGAAAATTTGTGCCTAATAATCATGCAACTCACACAATCATAGGTATTACAGTTAACAAGTATGATTGTCAACCTAAAACAATTTAATGAGTGAAAACCCTTGGTTCCACTACTTCCTCAGATTTCCATATCCTCAAAAGAGATCTTGGACAAAGAAAAATAATAGTAAATCACTTTCCTTAATAATCAGTTTCAAAGTTAACAAGAACAGTCAACAAATAAGGAGAGAGTTTGGAAAATATCAAAGCCTGAAATCTCAAAATTTTAGAAAGATGTGAGCAATTTGAAAATACCAAAATTGACAGTCATTGTGACTCAGTAAAACTCAACGATGACTCAAGAACTTAGTAGAAATCGGAGTGAGTCAACTCAATTTGCTTGTACTCAATACGAGTTATAAAAACTAGCACGAATCAATAGTGAGTCAAACTAGAATTGCGAGGACTTAATATAAACAACAGATCAAACATTGTTGGAAGTGAGTTAGAAGGTTTATAGAGGAAAAACACCTTTTAACCTAAAAAATAAACATGATCTCCAAGGATCTTAGAGATTTGACCTAGAAAATACCAAGTTATCACTAAGAGATCCAACCAAAAATTGAATTGAGGGTAGATTAACAACAAACTTGTCCATGAACCAATTTCTTGTGTAAAAATTTAAAGGATTTCTAGATCTACAACTTTATAAAAAATTTTAAAACTAGGGTTTTCAAAAACACACCCTAAGCCAAAACCTTTGAAGATAATGGCTATGATACCACCTGTTATACCCAGACCGTTGAGAAAAGATTAAAAATTCGTAAAAATTGTAAAATATTGCAAAGTTCAGAAAATTGAAAATCGTAAGAATACAAGAATTGTTTTACCCTAAAAGTTCTTGGATATATAGTCGTGAGATCTAATCACCCGTTGAATATCTCTCAAGAGATATTGCTCCAGATCTAATAACAACAACCAATAAATAGTACAAAATGTATTACAAAGATTTCTTTAAGTTTTCTCTGTCCTCTCTATTTACAATAGGTAATCAAAACACTCATAATCTCACAAGACTTACACAAAGTAATCATCATTCTTACTGAAAGAACATAGATTAAAACACGAAGATTACAATTACAAATTTTTAGAGAAATCCTATTGAGCACAGAGATAAAACAAAACCTCCAAATGAAGAAGACGAAGGACCCAAGTATCAGTATCAATTCATATCAACAAATGCAATCCAGGGTCAAAAATAAGCCACGTGGATGGCAGATCACGACCTGTTAACAAAGGAGGCAAGTCTTTTTTAACTAAAAGCACATTTTTACCAAATGGGCTTTAACCCGATTTTAGCAAATAGGCAGCCCAAAAATAACATGCCAAGTAAAAAATTGAGGCAATCCAATCATGTTAACTCTTATGAGTGTAAGATGAAAACTGGGTACGGAACAGAAAAAGTTTGAAAGTATTTATAGCTATAATAAATTTTAGGGACACTCCTCGTATCCCAATCCTCAGTCCACCTGACTCCAACATGAAGAAGCACATGAATCAGAACTCTTATTCAATGGGATTTTGCACATCAAAACAGAGTTTTAGGTTGAATCAATCCCAATCCATTTCTGTGCACTAGTGTGGCGTAAGTGGATTCCTGATCTCATTTTCACCTACCAAGTCAACACCTAAACTACCACCAACCCCAACGAGTTGGTTTACATTGACCCGAAAGTCGTTTCCTTCTCCTATCAAATTCCCTTTTCTTGCATTCACCAAACTCACATTTCCCTGCACTTTTCTGGGCTTTTGTTCTTAAATCCCCTCTCTCTTTGTGATCGTTTTGCTTTCTTGAAAAATGGAGTCAAGGATGTTAGGATTCGCCTCTCCAGGTGTAGTAAGCCCCAGTAATTCCAAGATTTCAAGATTAAGTACCCCTTTTGCCCACCAAATATGGAACAAAAATAGCAGCTTTTGGTGTCAAAATTCAAGATTTCCTAAGCAAGGTATTAAGCCAATTCAAGCCTCTGCAACTTCCATTGGGTACAATCGAAACTCCTTTTTTCCTTTCTGAATTTCAAATTGAGCTTTTAGTATTATTGGGTAGTTGGATTCCTCTCAGTCCTGTGAAATTCTAAATTGGTTCTGTCTACATGTTAATTATTGTATTCACTTAGTGCATGTTTTGTTTCATGGTAATGAAAAATATTTTAATTTGAGTTCTTGTTAGGTAGTTATAGTCTCTCTGCTCTGTGGAATTTCAAATTGATCTTGTCTACACGTTAGTTCTTATCATAGTTGGGTACGCATTTAGTGCATGTTTATTCGAGTTGTAATGTAAAAGATTTTAGCTTATTTTCAGTCTTGTGCTATTGAATATTAACGTAAATGCTTATTTTGAAATTGTTTTATGGTAGAATAACTTGAATTCGGATTATAGTTTTCGCTATTGATGGTACTCTTGATAAATGAGCGTGATTTATTTATATTTCAGAATTTTTAATTCAAAAGGCAATTAGAGATAACCCTAAACTGATGATTGTTTTTTATTTTTTATTGTTTAAATTTTAGAAATGCAATGTTGAGTTCTCATAAATGTGATAACATCTATTACGCTTGTTTCTTTAACTGTTCGTATTTTTATGAGACATTGTGCAACACCCAAAATACTAAAATGTTATGAATTTTTAGTGTGGAATTCTGATCTATCTTTTGATAATTGCTTTTCTTAAGAATCAAACCGTAAACACCGAAAAGAAAGGTCCAAGAATTTGATGCCATGATCGGAACACCCACTGTGTAGCTATTCCATTTACAATATGTCTAACATTTAGCAGACATTTGATTGCACTTATGGAATTGCTCGAGTATTCGATACTATATTTCATGCCAGCAAAAGCCCCTAACAAATTGATCAATCTTATTAATCATGCACGAACTCATTGCAGCACATATTTGCAAATGGTATTCGTGCAAGACAACATATGATTATCCTTATGCGTTGACCTATAAGATTGAACATTGGACTACTACTGTTTTCTTAATTCTTTTAATGAAAATGATATCTTCTTCTGTTATGCTGGATGCGTGTTTTCTTGATAAAATTTGCCTGGATTACTGTAAATGAAGATGGACTTCTCAGTTATAACAATTTTTGAGAGTTTTGGCCATTCTTGAAGGTCTTGTAACTTTTAAAATTCCCTTGTACATCTATGTTCCTAAGTTATTTGTGTTTCCTTTCAGATTGACACCGAAAAGTAGGGTAGACGAGACTGAGAGCTATACTCTTGATGGTATACGAAATTCGTTAATTCGGCAAGAGGATAGCATTATATTCAGCCTCGTCGAGAGAGCCCAATATTTTTACAATGCGGAGATATATAATCCTGATGCTTTTTCCATGGATGGATTCCATGGATCTTTGGTTCAATACATGGTCAAAGAAACTGAAAAACTTCATGCTAAGGTATACTGAATATTTATTACAACCTTTGAGATTTGAGAGCGTTTGCATTTTCTGAAGCATATTCGACCCAGGTTGGAAGATACAACAGTCCAGATGAGCATCCTTTCTTCCCCGATGACTTACCTGAACCAATGTTGCCTCCTCTGAAATATCCACAGGTAAAATATTTTATCATTTTCCTCTCCACAAAAAATTATATAATGAAACGCCTTTTCCAAAACGGCAACCAACAGAACTTATCAAACATTGCGTGGAAAATAAGTACGTGGGGAAAATTGCACCATTGGTTGGCAACCTATTGCTCGAGGAGGCAGTTGGTTCTCTACCTTGTATTATAAATTGTATAATTGCTCATTGGGTCTCAATGACATAAAATGTCCAAATCTTCCTTAAATCGTCAAGCGCCCTTAGGGAAACACCTCTCCTCTTTAAATTTCTGGGCACCAGCCCAAGTTGAAACAGAGAAGCTAGCTTCATAAAATTGGATGTTTGAAGATTACATGACAGTGTAATGGAGATTTGAACAGTTTATGCCTTTAGGAACTGTGAAACCATAAAAAAACTCGACGATCAGCTTGCCACTCGGGCAATTAGGAATAATGAAATTTCCCGTGGAAATTGTTGCATGGTAACAAGAAATGTTTAACTTGTCAGCTAGGTAAGTACATTCACATGCTGTAAAACTTTGGCATAATCATGTGCGTACAATTTGGATTTCTGTATCCTCGTGTTATTGGATCTGTTTATTAGCCACCATCTGGTAAAACTAAATAATTGTGAGATTATTCATTCTAAAAATATCAAAACCGGGATAAATTAACTGGTAGTTTGGCATACACTTTGTTTCGTTGACATTTTTTTTCCATGTAGTTACGCGTACACATGGGTCAGCACGTAAATTATTATAGGCAAACTGAAAGGGAAGTCCTACTTGGTAGTGTCATTGAATTGAGCATGTTCACGTTTGCATTGTTAAGAACATTCCTATCTATTGGCATTTTTATGTTTATCTGGCCTACCATTTATAATTTTGGTTGATCCCGACATGGGATAAATTCTGATATTCATACAGGTTTTACATCCTGCTTCAGATTCAATCAATATAAATGGTAAAATATGGGATATGTACTTCAGGGATCTTCTCCCCAGATTAGTTAAAGAAGGTGATGATGGTAACTGCGGATCAGCCGCAACTTGTGACACACTTTGCTTGCAGGTAGCATTCTGACTAACTCTATCGGGTTAATATGTTACATGAACGTCAAAAGTATAACAAATCTAAAACATAACTTAAGGACCCTGTACTGTCTGAGATGATGATGTTTCATGTAAACTAATCTCTTTTTGAACTTGGAACCTTCCACAGCAGATAAGGGTGATCTAGTTTAGAATTAATTAGATTTCTGAACTTTGCTTTATACTGCTGTATTCCTGCATGCAGGTTCTGTCGAAAAGAATTCATTATGGTAAATTTGTGGCTGAAGCAAAATTTCGAGCCTCCCCGGATGTCTATAAAGCTGCCATTAAAGCACAAGTAAATTTACTTTAGCTACTCTCGACGTGCAAATGCTTCATTGAAATCCTTATTAATTCTCTTTAAGCATGTTTGCGATGGTGGATTGCATTCTAATCATTTTTAGTACTACTTAGGAAACATGCGATTTTTATTTAGCCTTGTGCTTTATTCTAAAAACGAGTTTAAACTAATGCTGATTATCTGTGGTTATATTTCAGGACAAAGACCAATTGATGGATTTGCTAACATATCCAATAGTCGAAGAAGCAATCAAAAAAAGGGTCGAAATGAAAACCAGAACTTACGGGCAAGAGGTGACTGTAGACTTTGGTGTAGATGGAACCGATCCAGTTTACAAAATTAATCCAATTCTAGTTGCCGGTCTTTATGGGGAGTGGATCATGCCATTGACAAAGGAAGTGCAAGTTCACTATTTACTGAGAAGGCTGGACTGAATAAAACCGAAGCACTTGGTTCATGAGTAGTACTTTCTGTATAAAAAATAAGGGTAATTAGCACATAACGTCTCTATCTTTCAATCTTATTGTGCAAAATGTCATTACCTTTTATTTTATGGTGTTTTCATCCTTAATTACACTTTTGATTGCGCAAATAATCCTTGCGTCTATTTTCTATCAATATCTCCATTAGTCAACCCAAAAAAATCAATTTGATCACATTTTTAAGGGCAGAATGGGAACTTTATATTTATTGCACTAGACGATCAAAATAATTAAATTTGAAAACAAAAAACTCAAAAAATAAATAAATGATTTTCTTCATTATCACCTCCATCCACCCGCAAACCAACCCAAACCAAAATCATTCCACCCATCTCTCACCATCGACGCTAACGAGACTAACAGATGGTCATCGGTGTTAACATTCACAAACGCATTGCAATCGCCACCACCTCAAATCATCAACTATCCATTATCCACAATTTCAAAATCCTTTGCCCACATTTTTCCTAACTTGTGTATATCACGAAATTTTCGAAAAAATCCCAATGAACTTATATTTTCAGCTCAACTGAATAATGAAGAAGTCATTTCTTTCAAATTAAGTAAACCCACAAACAATTGCCATTTGAAAATTAGTTTTCACACGTTTAACCCTATTTTTGCATTTGACCACTAAGCACTGGATTCCATGGCCTCGACGGATGTATTTGACACCTGTTTTTGCATCTGCAAATGAAAGGAATTGAGAATTGCAACAAAGGCGATAATGGAATGACTAACCTGTAGCATTTAGAAATAGGACAATAAATATGGGTGTTGGTAATTTACTTTCAATTTTTAACCGATTTTTATTTTTTATTTATTGGAAAAATAAATATGGGTGGTGGTGGCGGCAGCGAATATTGCTATGGTGTGTATGTGGGTATTGGCATTGACAACCGTCAACAATTTGCTTTGGCACCGATGGTGAGAGAAGAGTAGAAAAATTTTGGTTTGGGTTGATTTTTGGCTAAGAGTGATAGGAAAATCTTTATATTTTAATTATTTTAATAGTTTAATGTGATAAATAGTAAGTTGCCATTCCGCCCTTTAAAAATGTGGTTGTAGACGATAGGTTCTATAACCAAGAAATCGGATCAGATAGACCACCAGCAATCCTGTGGAACTCAAGAAAAATAGAATAAAGGAAAATGCCTGTAAAAAGATCTTAAAAGGACATCGGTGTGATGTCGGTCAAAAAACTTCCGACGGTCAAGTCAGTAAATCTTGTAGAAAATTTGATAAATGCCAGATGGAAGAAAGAAGAAATGAATTAGAGTCTAGTAGATCCTAATACCTAAATGTTTGACCGACTGCTGAATTTATAGGAGTGGGATAACCATCTAGGAGGGATTGGCGGGGATTCTCCGAGATTTCGTGGTTGGTTGGAGCCAAATCTAATTTGATCTATTCAGTTGAGATATCAGATCCGTTTGTAGATAACTCTCACCAGATCTGGATAGATCATAACGTGATCTATTTGAAAGATAGATTATTGGAGATTTCCAATTGACATGTAGGTCATGGAATGTGTATTTGGTCGATTGTTATAATAAGTTGGGTCGAAGATGGCATGGTTGAATCGTATGTGGACCCTATTGTATGGTTTGGGCCACTTGGACCAATAAATTAAATTCTACCACTACAATTTGTCCTCCACTCTTTTATACGAGTTCTACTCGAATGAAAGAGTAATTCGGCTTCAGGGATGATCGAATCCTTGGTTGAGAGCGAATTCGAATCATAGGGCTGATCATTTGATTACATGGTGGTGTATAAGAATCGTTCGGTCATTAAAAATATCATGGAGATTTCTATCAGTTGTCCAATCGTGCGATTTTTAGCTTGCAAGTCAGATATTTGTCTTCTTCGGCACGACTTAATAGCTCTCATATGGCTTAGAGGCCAAGCGATAAATCTTTTTGAAAATTTATTGCATAGCCCATGTGATGAATATCAATAATTTTTATTCATTATATAATAATATTATATATATAAAATGAAATATTACAATGTCTGCACGACTCGAAAATCGTGTGGTAAGATCAATTTAGTGGCATGCATGCAAGAACTTGTTCCCACCACTCGGCATTTTGCCGAGTGGTTTTGTAGCAATAATTAAATTTTTCTCTGTTTTTTCAGTCTGTCTAGGTCGTGCGGTACGCATCCTTTGATTTTCTAGTTAGATTGATTGATGCATCTGTTCCAAAAAGAAGATCGTTGATTCGTCTGGATCATGTCATACGCATGACTTGTTTTGCCATTCCAAGTGATGAATATATCCACATGAAAGGAAAAGGTATTCGATCTATCTAGACCATGCCATATTTGTGGATTGGTTTACTAGCCCATAAGAAAATATATTTATCTGGCTAGATAGTACGATGCATTCTACACGGCAAATTAGTCGGAAGGCTTCATGTTCATTTGCAAGGTTCAACGAATGTATTCTGTCGATGGTTTTGATTGCATTTATGAACTCGTTTACTCATCTCCTTTAGAGTGTCAATTTCTATAATTTAAGACCTCATGTCCTCATTTTTCAAGTGACTTGAGTTCTCTTCAAGAAGCTTTTGAGATTTTGGTGAGTTTTTCTTTTCTATTCTTCAAGTTCTTGTTTTGTTTTTGAATGTTCATTGAGTGATCTTCAATCATTTTTCCAAGTTCTTTGGCGGTTGAGTATTTTTTTGATTTAGTGTTTCTGGAGTTTGATCCGTTGCAAAGTGAAGTTGCTAGTGAATAGTTGTTTTTTATGAACAATAGATTTCAGTGATTTTTCTGACACTCCGTATGGAATTTCGGTCGAAGCATGGCCGACTGGTGATGCGGATGAAAACTCGTGGCTAGACGATTATGTGGGTTCGGATTGTCCAACCGGGCCAACATTCACGGGGTTTGTAGGCGATCCGGAGATTCATTCCTCTCATGAGATTGATCTAGAGAGCGTTGGTACCAGTGGTGGTCTGTTCGATCCAAGTCGTGACGATGACCAGCCTAGATATGATTCGTACAGGTAGAGCTATACAAATGGTAGTGATATCATGTTTAATAAGAACATACCGAGCAAGCTGAAGGACAATGACTTGGTAAGAATCCGAGATGCCTATGATATTCCTGCATCAGTTAAACTTCGTCTACCATGACCGCACGCAAGGGTTTCGTGGAATGTCCTAGGTTAGGTTTTTTCTATAAGTTGCCATTAAAGATGGCTTTCGATTTTCGATTTCCCACTCGGTTACGATGGTATTAGAGTATTTCGAGATTGCACCCAGTCAACTTATGCCTAACTCTTGGAGATTGCTTTTAGCACTTCAGGTCTTAACCGAGCGACATGATATCTCATTTGGCATGCCAGAGCTACTTCATGGCTACTTTATCAGGGAGCACGACGATGAGAATGGCCTTTTTTCCTTAAATGTAAGGAAAAATGTTGATCGATAGTTGGCCTTTCTTCTGGGGATAAGGGTTAGAAAGGGTCTTATTTTCTCGCATCAGGTGACTTGGTTTGGTCGGAGAGTTACCATTTCCCTTCGGCATGGTCCCATGGTAAGTTTACTTTCAATACATTTTATTGATTTGAGGTTCTTATTTTATTTTCTTGTACGTCTTCTTATCAACACGCAGCGAATCAAAGGATTGTTCGTAAAGGAGCGCATTTCCAAGATCTTAGCGATACTTAAGGATTAGAGGGATTGCCAATTCTTTTTGTCTCCAAAAGTCCTTTCTTCAAGCAGCTTGTGATAGCACATTTCGACTGAACCAAGAGGTATTCCTTCCCATTTTTCAAGATATAAGATCCCTATTGTAATGGCAAAGAGAGGTATGGAAATTCTTGAGAGTAACCTTCCTATGACTGGCCCATTTAACTCAACCGATCGTGAGATTGCAGATCAAATTATGTCAAGAGTGATAGAATCTTCGCTCGATGCTTTGGAAAGGAAAAAGGCGAATGAGAAGTCCAAAAAGGTTTCTCATCATACGGTACTAGCTGACACCCCAATTCCGTCCCATGGTCTTTCCAGCCAGATGGAGCTGTCTGACGCTCCTTTTCTGTCGATCCGAAAATGCGATCGACTGGGGCTATTGTCGACAGACGACAACTCGATCCTGCTTACATTCCCATTAGACTCCTCCGCATTTTCTAACCCTAGGATGGCAGCACTTAGCAAGGGACTTTTATTCCCTGAAGATCGAGTACGCTATGAACAACTTAGTCCAATTAAGGCAGCCGAAAACACGATGGCTCAGGCATTTCAGGTATAGTATTTTTATATACTTTTTTATGGATAACCCAATTGGTTGACACAAACTTATTCCATTGATTCCAGGTACTACAAGGGGCTATTTTTCAAAAGAACGAAGTCGTTAGGCTGGTGAGGAAGGTGCGCTCATTGCAAGATGCGAATACTTCATTGTGTGGGGAAAATGAAAGTTTGAGGACAGGGAAGTAAGATGCTGATTCGGCTACTAGGAAGGCGCTGGATGAGCTAGCCGAGGTGGTTCGCGAGAAGCTTGCATTGGAGGAGGAACTTGCAAACTCAAAGAAATCTCCAGGGGATCAGATCACTTCTCTGGGAGACCGTATGGAGAACTGCCAATTGGAAGTAAAGATAGCCACTCAGACCTTTCTTATGAATGATTACAAGAAAGGTAGGAACGTTAGCTGGGACATAGATAAAGCTATTGCCAATTATGCGGAATTGTGCCAGTTGCTTGGTATGTCGAATACATTAGAGGAACAACCCAAAGTTGGGGCTTCATCCGGCGATGGAATCGGGAATACTGATGATGGACAGGCTAAGTGCCTTTGGAGGCACATTTTCCATGTGTGCTTTTCGGCCATTATTTTCTTTCAAGCTTATGTATCAGTATTTGTATGAGTCGTGTTTGAACTCATGTCTTTCCAACCTATATACTTTGTAGACTTATTGGAGTTATGCGCCTAACTGCTAAAAACTCGTGAAGTATCGAACGTAGAATTCTATTTGTAATAGAAGCGTGACCATAATATTGGAACAGAAATTGGACTTGCTTTCTCATCATAAAAGATAAAGCAGACTCATCAAAGTACTTTTAAAAAGGACTTGATTAGACCAGTCCATCTGATTTAGTAGGTAATTTTATTAGCTGCTCTAGAGACAGTTGAGTCTTCGTTTGGATCAGCCTCATGGTTAGGGTAATGTTACCCTTGTCCAACAATCGTATGTTCTTCTTCGTTCGAATGGCTTGAAGGCAACCGCGTGGTCTTTTTCATCCAAATGACTTGATGAAATTTATATGCTTATTTCTCTTGACTCCAAAATAGCTTTTGATACCTTCATGGGATTTTCTTCCCCGAATTCAAGGATTCCCAAATCATTGGTGATGGGAAAAGTCTGACATTCGATACATTTCTCCCTTTTGTGAATCTCCTAAGAGGAAAAAGGGTATCCGATGCTTAAGTCAGTACGAATTTTGAATGAAGATAAAAATACTAAATAAAAAAGAAGAGTTTAAAAGACTTAGGAATAATTTGTGGGGGTGGATGGTGCTCCAGCTTGACACTTTCTCATCGATTCTCCTGAAAGCAGAGAAGATTAGGATCGCCGATGACATTTCTGCCATCGACTCTCTGATGCTTAAGTTAGTGCAAATTTCAAATGAAAATAAAAATACCTAATAAAAATAAAGAGTTTAGAAGACTTAAAAATAATATTTACAAAGGTGGATGGTTTTCCAGCTGTTGGTGATATTTCTACCATCTTAGGTGCGTAGCTTATAGGCTCCTTGCCTGACGACCTTAGTGATCAGGTACGGTCCTTCCCAATTTGCCGCAAGCTTTCCAGCACCAGCTTCCTTGGTGTTTTGAAATACTCTTCGCAGCACCCACTCGCCTTCTTTGAAGGTTCTAGTTCTCACCTGTCTGTTGAAATGTTGGACGATTTTTCTTTGATATGCAACCGTAGGAATCAAAGCTCTTTCTCTTCGTTCATCTACCAAATCTAACTCATGGTACAATTCAACTTGATTCTGCTCATTAGTTGTCCATTCATATCGAAATGTTGGAGTGCCTATTTTTACTGGTATGATCGCTTCCATGCCATAAGCCAACGAGAAGGGCTTTTAACCAGTAGGCGTTCGAACGATGGTGCGATAGGACCAAAGGACACCAGAAAACTCGTCTTCCCATTTTCCTTTAGCCTCAGATAGTCTTTTCTTTATTGTCTTCATGACAGTCTTATTAGAAGATTTGACCTGACTGTTGGCTTGGGGATATCGTGGAGTGGAGAAGTTTAGCTTAATGTTCCACTCTTTACAGAAATTTTGAAACCCAGTGCTTATGAACTGTGTCCCATTGTCCATGACTATTTCCTTGGGGACTCCAAACCTGCATATCATATTTTTTTAGATAAATTGGATAACTTCACGATCACGTACCTTTGAGAGTGCCTCAACTTCAATCCATTTCGTGAAATAGTCCGTGACTACCGGCATGAAAACTCGCTGTCCTGGAGCAGCAGGAAGTTTTCCAATAATATCCATCCCCCATTTCATGAACGGCCAAGTTGAATGAATGGGGTTGAGCCATTCTGGTGGAAGGTGGGAGACATTGGCAAATCGTTGACATCTGTTATATTTTTTGACGTGATTAACAGAGTCCGTCCACATTGTTAGCCAATAGTACCCAGCGGTAAGCGCACGATGCACTAGGCTCCGGGCTCCCGAGTGATTACCACACTCCCCTTCGTGAAGTTCAGCCAAGACATATTCGACCTCTTCGTTGCTAATGCATCGAATATAGGTCCAGAGAATGATCTCCTATACAGCTTACCGTCTATAATGCAAAATCTTGTAGCCTTAGCCTTAGTTCGTCGAGCTTCATTCTTGTCTGGTGGCAACTCGTCATTTTGGAGGTACCTGATGATTGTTGTCATCCAGGATTGATCCTCGAATGAATGAATACTATTGTTCTCGTTAGATTTTCGAACTGCTAGCCATTGCAAGTAAACTACCGGGATTACCTTACTTTGCTTCGTATTCGTAGTTGCTCTGAGGCTGGATGTTTTCAGTTTGTGGGACTTGAGTGATATGGAACTCATCAAAATCTTTGCAGAGCCACTTGGCCAACTCTAGGTAGGACGTCATCTTTGTGTCTTTGGCAAGAAAAGTGCCCTGTATTTGGTTTACAATAAGCTGAGAATCATTGTAGACATGTATTCGGGTGATTCTGATCTCTTTTGCTAAGACCAGCTCAACAATGAGTGCTTCGTACTCTGCCTCGTTGTTGGTTACCTTGAATTCACACCTAACTGCCTGCTCTATTTGATCTCCTTCCGGTGATATTAAGACAATGCCAAGTCCTGCACCATTGATGTTGCTCGATTCATCTACCTGGAGCATCTATGTGCCTATTGTCGATCCATCCATCAAGCAGAGAATTTCTCTTTGGGCCAAAACCTATGAGTTAGGTGCAAAATCAGCGATGAAGTCTGTAAGTACCTGAGATTTGATGGCAGTGTGAAACACAAAGGAAATATCATTTTCATTTAATTCAGCGACCCATTTTGTTAGTCGTCCGGACAACTCAGGTTTATGGAGTATTTGTTTTAGTGAAAACGATGTGATGACTACTACCGAATGACTCTGGAAGTACGGTCTTAGCTTTCGAGCTGCACTAACAAGTGACTAGGCTAATCTTTCTAGTTGGCTATAGCGGGTTTCTATATCCAGTAATGCCTTGCTAACATAATAAATTGGAAGTTGCTTTCCATCTTTTTCGCGAACCAAGACTAGCTGACCGCCATCTCCAAAACTGCCAAGTACATGTATAGTTGTTCTCCGTCTTTCGATTTCGATAGGAGTGATGGTGATGTCAAATATTGTTTGAGTTGCTGAAGCGCTTCTTCACATGTCGGGGTCCATTCGAAAGTTTTATTTTTCCTTAATATATTATAGAGCTTTTGACATTTCTCTGAAGATTGGGAGATGAACCTGTTAAGAGCTGCAAGCCTTCCAGTAAGCCTTTGAATTTTCTTGATACAAGTTGGAGATGGAATGTTAATGATTGATTGGATTTGATCTGAATTTGCTTTGATTCCCCGTTGGGTTACTAAGTAACCTAGAAACTTGCCAGAGGATACTCCGAATGAAGACTTAGATGGATTAAGCTTCATGTTGTACTTCTTTAGAACCTCGAAAGATTGCTTGGGAAGGTCTATGTGTTGCTCTGCAATTAAAGACTTCACCAACATATCATCAATGTAGATTTCCATGGATTTTTCGAGTTGCTCAGCGAACATACGATTTATTAATCATTGATAGGTTGCTCCCGCATTTTTGAGTCCGAATGGCATAACCTTGTAACAGAACGTTCCTCACTCTATCACGAAAGTAGTTTTCTCTTGGTCAACTGGGTGCGTCAATATCTGGTTGTACCCGCAGAAAACATCCATAAAGCTTTGAAGCTCATATTCAGCTGTCGAATTGACCATCATGTCTATATGTGGAAAGGAAAGCTATCCTTTGGACATGCCTTGTTTAGGTTTGTGAAATCGATGCAAACTCTCCACTTATCGTTCTTCTTTTTCACCACAATGACATTAGCCAACCAGTCTGGGTAGTTGACTTCTAGTAGGGAACCTGCTTCCAAAATTTTTTGAACCTCTTCATTAATGATGCAGTTTCGTTCGGGCGCAAATCTTCTTCGCTTCTGTTTGATCGGAATGTAATGGGGATCAACATTCAATTTGTACGTTATTACCTCCGGGTCAACACCGGTCATGTCAGTATGGGACCAAGAGAAATAGTCATGGTGTTCCATGAGGAACTTGATAAGGCGCTGCCTGAGCTCTGGTTTTAACCATGCTCTGACTTGAGTTTTGTGATCTGGGAAGTCAGGGTGGATCTTTACTTCGTCTAGTTCTTCCACATCTGGTTAGTCTGGGATGGTTGGCTGGGATTGCTATAAAGAAGATTGGTCAGAGCGAAGTGAATTTTGGTAGCATTCCTTGGAATCCCTTTGGTCGCCAAGAATTTCTCTTATTCTCCATTTGTTCGAAAAACGAAGTACCTAATGAAACGTTGACGGTATGACCTTCATTTGATGGATCTAGGGCCTTCCCAAGATAACATTATATGTTAAATTATATGCTGAAGGACTATCCATTATGAGGACTTGTGTGTAAAGGTTAACTCTTTCTGCATAAACAAACAAAACAATCTCGCATAGAGTATTCTTTTATTCACCACTGAAACCAATTAGCACTGTCGTCCGACGTGTAATATTTTCTTTTGGAATTCCCAAAGCCTTAACGATCTCCAGGAAAAGTATATTTGCACTGCTGTCGTTGTCTATCAAAATACCCTTGACTAAGCAATTGGCAATGTTCAAAGATAAGACCAAAGCATCATGCTGTGGATTGAGTAGCTGCGTAGACTCAAATATCGTAAAGCTAATGATCTGCGGTGTGCCTGACTGGCTTATTTGGCTTAGATTTTGATAGAGGTGAGTTGCTTAACATGCGCAATTTCATGCCGCCACCTTTGTTATCCCACTAACTTCTGATCCGTTGATGATGAAGTTAATGGTTCAATCTTGTGATGCTGCGGTCACTGGTTCGGAGCTTTGCGTACCATGCTGTTGTTGTCATCGTTTGGCGACGTTCTCCTTTCCTTTATTGGTTAGAAGGTCCGTAAGACGTCCCTACTTCAATAGTTCAGCTACTTCAAACCTCAAAGCAATACAATCATCTGTGTGGTGGCCATGGTCGGCGTGAAACTCACACCATTTACTTTTACCTCGCTGGTCACTAGAGCTTCTCATCTTTCCGGGCCAATTTACCTTGCTGCCCATTCCCTTCAATACTACAATTAGTTCTGTTGGCCTGATAGAGAGGTTGTATTCGAGGACCCCAATCTTCGTTTTTGCAGAAGGTCGTTCAATTAGTTTGGGCAATTCCATGGAGTTGATATTCGGTGAAATTAAAATTAGCATCATCCTCTTCCCATTTAATCTACGCCCAATCTTTGGCCAAGACATCCTCCATTGTGCTGTATGGGTATTCGGTAAGTTTCTCATACAAATCAGTGTCTGGGAGGAGCCCCTTTCGAAAAGCAAAAATGGCAGTTTGTTGGTTGCAGCTAGGGATGGAAACTTTCTCCCGATTGAATCGCCCGACAAATTCTCGCAGTAACTCATTCTCTCTGCACTATATGATAGAGGTCATCGGATCACTTCTCTAGTTTTCTACTACTTGCAAACTGTTCAACAAAAGTATTAGTTAGTTGGGCGAATGATGATATAGAATTATTTGGAAGATTGGTATACCACTATAAGGCCGGCCCCACTAGACTAGAGTCGAACCCTTTACACATTCAAGCTTCTCGAAGGTCTGTTGGTATAGCGACGGTAAACATTCTCTGTCTATATTAAGCTATATGATCGTCTGGATTGATCGTCCCATTGTATAACTTCATAGTAGGAAAGCTAAATTTTTTGGGCATTTCCACTAGTGCAATTTCATCGACAAAGATTGGCTGCACTTTCCTTGATAGGCACTGGCATCCTTAGGATACGTTGAACCATGGCTTTGATCACTGCTAATTTTCGTACGAATTCTGGGTCCTGTCCATTATTAGGCTGTGGTTGCGTGTCTTTGGATCCTCCGTTAAGCGATGCGGCAAATTCGACATTCAAACTATTGGTCCTAAGTCCAATTTGGTCAAGTGAAGGAATCGACTGTGATGGTTATGGCAATGTTGAATCGGATACCAAGGATTTCACTCTTTCTTAAAGGTCTCGATTCTCCACACGGATGGCAGCATTTTTCGCTCTAGCCTTTCGAGCTTTTGTGAATTCTATTTTGTCAACTCGATGATTTGGGCTAGATGTGCAGTGACTTCACCAAACGGAGTGGTAGGTTGAGGGTGTGTAGAGGCAGGACGGACAGTACTCTGCTGTACAACTACTGACTGGATCGGATGGATCGACTGGATGGTTGTTGGATGGATAGGACAAGCTAATGTTGGAGTGGTAGGTAGAGCAGTAGCATGACCTGAGCCGCTTCCTTGTTGTATTGTTGCTTCCACCTCTTAACGAATCATTCGTTCTACTTCCTGACGAGCTAATTCTTCCGATGTATGATCAGTGAAGCCGTCTGTACGATGGGTTTCAAAAGTTTCTGACATGGTAAGGATGATTGTCAAATAGTAATGATGAGAGTTTCATTTGTAAGAATGATTGCTAGGGCCCCATGGTGGGCGCCAAATTGTAGACGGTAGGTTCTACAACTAAGAAATCAGATCAAGTAGGCCACCAGCAATCCTGTGGAACTTAAGAAAAATAAAACAAAGGAAAATGACCATAAAAAGATCTTAAAAGGACATCAGTGTGGTGTCAACCGAAGACCCTCCAATGGTCAAGTCAGTAAATCTTGTAGAAAGTTTGATAAATGCTAGATGGAAGAAAGAAGAAATCAATTAGAGTCTAGTAGATTCTGATACCTGAATGCTTAACCGACTGCTGAATTTATAAGAGTGAGATAACCGTCTAGGAGGGATTGGCGGGGATTCTCCGAGATTTCATGTTTGGTTGAAGCCAAATCTAATCCTATCTGTTCAGTTGAGATATCAGATCCGTTTGTAGATAACTCTCACTAGATCTGGATAGATCGTAACGTGATCTATCTAGAAGATAGATTATTGGAGATTTTGAATTGACATGTAGGTCATGGATTGTGTATTTGGGTCGATTGTTATAATGAGTTGGGCCGAAGATGGCGCGGTTGAATCGTATGTGGACCCTGTTATATGTTTGGGCCACTTGGACCAATAAATTAGTTTTTACCACTACAATGGTCAAATTGACTTTTTTGGGTTTACTAACGGAGAAATTGACAGAAAATGAATGGAAGGATTATTTGTGCAATAAAAATATGATTTTACTCCCTATTCAAATAAAACAAAAAAGAAAAGAAAGGGTAAAGAATTAATTGTAACTATAACCCCAAAATTTCGAAAAATTACAAACCAATCACAAATATATTTACACTTAAAATAATAATAATAATAATAATAATAATAATAATAATAATAATAATAATAATAATAATAATAATAATGGCACGTGACCACCACCACCAAAAAGAGCCATCAAAACTCCCTCAACCATCCACAACCTATGCCAACTGTGGTGGATCCACTTGTTTCCCCCCTCCACTGAACATATCCGCCACCCCTTACGTCTCCATCCAATTCCCCGTTGTCAACCTCCCAAACCCACCAACAAACACAAAGAGGCAATCATTTGTACTCTGGTCCTGCAACCCCAAAAAGTGGACCCCATTTCCCCATCCCACCCCACTACCCCGTCGAAGATAATCCACTCCCAAGACGAAATTGTAGGGTTCAATCTTCTCCCGTTTTTCACAATTTTCTTGGTTTTATTGTTTCACTCTTCGAGTCTATCAAATCTCGTAAGCTTTTAGAACGCTGCCATGTTTTCTTCCACCATCAAAGTCATCATTTCAATTCTTCGGACTCTGAGTTATTACGTAGACGAAATCTCACCTGCCTCTCAATCCTCTTGGTATGGGAATGTTGCTTATCGCGTGTGGCACAAGAGAATGAGCTCAAATGCTGAGTCCTTTATGCTAAAATGCCTTTCGTTGTATCTTCACGATGTCACTATGGAACTAGTGCCTTATTTCAGCTATAGTTGTGAATTTTTTTATTTTTTTTTATTTTTGATTTTTAAGTATATATTTGTGACTGATTTGTAATTTTTCGAAAATTTGGAGTTATAATTGCAACTAGCTCTTTATTTTTCGATTCTTTTCTTTTTATTTTATTTAAATAGGGGGTAAAATCGTCTTTTTATTTGGAAAAATAGATGAAAATGACATTTTGCGCAATGAAATATGGAAATAAGGGCAAAAAATTCAAAAAATGAAATGTATGAACATTTTGTACAATAAAATTGAGAGGTAAGGATGTTTTATACTATTACCCGAGAGTAAAAATGTCAAAAAATGAAAGGTAAGGACGTTTTGCAAAATAATATTAAAAGGTAGGATGTTATGTGCTAATTACCCTAAAATATAAAATTTAAGATTTTGCTATTCCACAATACTTTTGGCTATGTCACCTACGAGTTTTAGAGTCAGCGTGTCAATATCATAAACGATTCGGACATCGACACATGTCGAGCAGGTTTTGACGCATCTTGAAAATATCACTAGTGCTCTGAAGAAATAGAGAAAAATTGACACGTCGATGAGTTCAATGGAAAATGGCATTATTTTTACATTGACGAAGATGGCGCATGAAAGTTAAACTCTAAACAAAAAAAATATAATAATAAAAAATAAGAAATTATTTTTTTTAAAAAGGAAAAAATAGGTCAATAAAGTTGTCAATTCATTATTATTGAAAACAGATAAACCCCTGTTTGGTGGGAATTAAAATCGAATTTTTAGTAGATTTTGATAAAAAATTATTAAAATGTGTGGTTGAAAAGTTATTTATCCATAAAATATGTGATTAAAATTAATTATTAACTTTGACTTAGATTAAAATCTGAATTTTAGTTTGCACCAAACAGGATATAGTATTAAATAACAAATAATCATATGGTTCACTATTATTACTGAAAATAGATATAACGTTAAATTAATTTACTCTAAATAATAGTATTAAAATTTTTAATAAATGTCTAATCGTGTCTATACTTGACAACTATAGTTTTATTACTGAAAATAGATAATAATATTAAAGCTTTTAATACATGTTAGACTTCTGTTTTAATTTTTTTTATAATAACAAAATTATGCTGAAATTTATAATTTAATAAAAAAAATATTACATATATATATACATGTATTGGAGTATCATTTTTTTTAAAGTTGTTTCAACTTTACTATATAGTCTCATACCTGAATCCTTCTTAGACTTTGGCATTATCCAATCAACCTCCCTACCACACATGCAAGAAAATTTATTAATATATTTTTTACTCAGAATCCCTCTATATATGTAAGTATAGGAGGATTCTTAATGTGTCATATAGATGTAAGATTTCAAGGCAAGGGAGGATGGCTTGTATAATATGTGATTGTTATGGCAATAGCTTCTTTATTCCTTTTTAATCTGTATATCAATATTGAGACAGCATGCAACCAAAGGCTATGGTTATAGAGTTGAGTTGAGTTGACTTTTGAATAAAATAATGAAAAAAATACCTACAAACCTACATTTAAAGATCAATTTTCATAAATAAGGAGGTCTGGTTTTAAATTCAAAAGTCAAGTGGTAAATAAGGTTAATTAAAATTATAAAATTGAATTAATTTACATACCCACCCCAACCCTAATCCCCCACACTACCACGCCACACCCAAATCTTTTTTTCTCATCATCTCTCTCCTCCATTATTCATTCTCTCTTTTCCTCTCTCTAACTCTCTTTTTGTTGCCCCTCTTCCTCTCTTCCAGCGGGCGCCATTGCTCCTTCTCTTCCAGGGGAAGAGCACAGCACAAACATCATGTGCTGGGCGTTACTGCGAGACGCCAGCTGTATGAGATGGTTTTTTCGCTATTCATTTCTGATCTAATATAATCTTCTGGGGATGATGTGGATCATTGTTGCTGCCGGGATTTGCTTCATCGTCGTTGTTTGTTGGTTTTATGATTTGAGATTACCTACTGCCACCATGGTTTGGGGAGGGTGGATACTGGTTTTTCTTTTTTCCTCTTTGAAAATGGTTAGGATGGTTGTTGGTGTTTTATAAATGGTGCGGATAATTTTTTGATCTGTTATTGTTGGTGGTTCTATTGGTGATGGTATAGGAGGCAATAGTTCTATTGCGGTGGTATAGTGGTCATGGTGAGGTGTGTGCAGATTTGTTCATGGTAACCCCATATGACCAAGTATGTGTTTGCTATGACTATTTGTGACCTATTTTTTGTTGTTTGTGACCGGTTGTGACTTGGTCACAGTTAAGATTGACCTGATCATAGACAGTCACGCTAAATACGAATTTGGTCATAGTTAGTCGCATCAAAGACAAATTTGGTTACAGTTAATCATAGATAATATAAGTTAGTGAATTGGTTACATACTATTACAAATTAGACGGTCACATACTGTCACGGTGAAAATAAATTTGATCACAAATAGTCACATAAAACACAGGCATAGTCATGAACAATAAATCTGGTCATAGATAAATTTTTAGATATTTTTCGACAGTGGAATATAGAGAGAGATTTTTGGAGTTTTTCTATTGTCGTAGCTGGAGCAATCGTCGAAGCGGTCGTCGAAGCCGATGGAAGCCTTCGATGGGGAGAAGGTGTAGGAAGAGGATAGAGAATAGAGAGAGAAAGAGAAGGGCTTGGATTTTGAAATTTAGCCCTTTTCAGTCCCATTTCCGAGGGGGAATACATTTGTGAATAGTGTATTGATGAGAAATGTATAGTTAAAAAATAAAAAAATAATAATAAATTGGATTTGAAAGTAATATTATTTTACTGAAAAATGTGTTATTGAAATGATATCAAAATATTATTTAAGAATGCAATTTTTTTTTCAAAGAATGTGGCTCAAACAAGGGCTTGGTGTGATTAATTATATTATTTTATAATTAAAAATTTAATAAATTGATTTATCACTTGATTTTTTAAAAGTTTTATGGTGTTTATTAGTTTTAAAATGTGTTTTTTATATGTAGGATTTATGTTTTGTTCCCCAAAATAATTTGGGAAGACCTCATTTGTTGCAAGTGAAATCTTTTCGCTTACTTTCTTGGTTAATTTGTGAATTTTCTATAGCATCACAAGTGCTCTATGTGGTTTGTTCACTTGAATTAGAATTCGAATCAGAACTCAAACACAGATTGTTGTTTGTCATGGACTTCATATCCTACAATTTTTAATTAATTCCTTTTTTTTCCACGGGTTTAAAAAAATAA
>NW_019227483.1:138927-154533 GCF_002742605.1 Olea europaea var. sylvestris | reverse complement strand
ATTTGGGCAACTTACAAAAATACCCCAAAAATTAAAGGTTTTTTGAAAAATTATATGAAAAGTATTTGGAAGTAAAAAATACTTCGTAAAATTAAGTGTCACGTTTTTAATTTAAATGTCATTTTAAAAAAAATAAAAAATAAAGTGACATACTTTTATTAAAAAGTGATGGTTGTCACTCAAAAAGTAACGAAAATTTCAGAAAAGTGATTAAAAAAAAAAAAAGTAAAACATAGTGTGTAAAATTAAACGTCACTTTTTAATAAATAAAAAAAGTGACACGATGCCACTTTTTAAGTTAAGAGTTACTTTTTTATTATATTTACATTAAAGAGTGATATTTGTCACTCAAAAAGGTAACAAAAATTTCAAGAAAGTGCCAAAAAAAATAACAAATACTAAAAAAGAAGTGACAGAAATTAAAAAAAAAAAAAGTGACAAACACTGAAAATAGTAACAAAAATTCAAAAAAAAATCACAAACACTAAAAAATGTTGTAAACACTAAAAATGGTGATAAAAATTCAGAAAAGTGACAAAAAGCCAATTAAAATTTTGGAATTAGTTCAATAAAATGATAGAAAAAAATGACAGAAAAAATGTGAAACACTAAAAAAAGTGAAAAAAATTTCAGAAACTGACAAACAGTAAAAAAGTAATAAAAATTAGAAATTTATGACAAATTGTGTTGCATCATGACATAATAATGGGGAGGCTTGAAATTCAGCGGATCCGTCTGCTTGCATGAACCTCATCAGTAAATTTGTGTTGCTTCCCTATTATATGAAGATATCCCATTAGCGAAACTCCCTGTAGCAAAAGATAAGTGACTATTGGGTTATCCATAAAACTGTATTTCTTCATTCTTATCACTAGTACTACATCCAAACAAATGACAATTTTTTTTTTTACCATACTTCTTATTTGAAGTCTTTTCCCCTATTCTTTACTCTTTTTGGATGAGTTCTCCTCAAATCCTTTAAGAGAGTTTCAGAGAACGGCTGCATTCATTCTTTGAAAGTCCAATCTCGTCATCATCCGAAAAAGATGAAATATAAAAATTTTCTTCTTGAGTTGGCCACCTAGCAACTCCCCCCAAGCTTGCAATCTCATGCTTATCAGCTTCATCTCTTGGTCTCCAAAGCTCCAAGACATTCGCCTCAAGATTTGTGACCAGGTGACTAGAAATAGATTAATAAATGAAACCAATATATGCATATTAAATAACAACTGTAGTTGCCATTGCAAGGCCTACTTTTGCATCATAAATAACCCCATTTTTGGTTGCTCATTTAACTATTTATGAATTAAACAAAAAGTGGAAAATGAACAAAAGTAAAAGAAAGTTCGTGCACTTGACCGAATGATCAGATATTAAATTAGAGTATTAACACTCTTTTGATATTCAAGTGAGCTGAATTTTCAAGGACCAAGGTAAATTAACGCAAAAAAAAAAAAAAAAAAAAAAAACACCCCCCCACACACACAGACACAAAAAAAAAAAAAGGAAATATGTAGGCATGTGAAAAATTAGAAAAAAAAAAAAAAAAAAAAAAAAAAAAAAAAACACGCGCACACACACACAGACACAAAAAAAAAAAAAGGAAATATGTAGGCATGTGAAAAATTAGACCTACAAATGAATCTTTCGAGATGATAAAAGGAAGAATTGAGTAATATAAAATTAAATTCATGGATTAATAATGAATTTTAGAAAGAAAACTATTACTAATCCATACAAAAAGGTCCACGCGGAGACCTCACATTCATACACATGGCAAGCACCCAAGAATCGGTGAAGAAGGGACTAACGTTCGAAACTGTCAAATAAAATACCGAGGTCGTTGCACTTAGTTCTATCGAAGTGACTCACCCTCTACTATCCGAAGTCCTTTACAACCGGAAGAGTGACGGACAAACACGTCTTCAGAGTTAACTGATGTGACGTGTGCAGTTAATGAGTGTCAGGAGTCTCAGCCTAATTTATAGAGTGACTGATCTCTTGTCAAAAATCTATCAATGTAATTAATGTGTAATAGAATTGATGTAACACTTAGGGTCGGAAGATGAGTCCACGTGGATCCAATCCAACAGTGACCAAGTCAGCCTAAACACTATAAATAGGCAATACTTGTATCAATTGAAATATCAGGGGGAAAAAATACAAAGAGGGGAATACAATACTTCCATTACCTATTGTTCATCTTCTCCCACAACAATATCTATTTTACAGTTAACACACTACGAAGCATGCCCACCTGTGCATTGTCTTTCAACAACACATGTTGGTCATTTTCGAAGGTCAACAGATTGACGCTGTCTGTGAGAAACTTGGAACGGCTAAACCACAAAAATCCCACATAGAAAGATAACATCTGAATTTTCAAAAAAGGCCAAGGAGGAGAACCTTCGAGTAAAAGGAAAAATCCTCGAATAAATGAAAACAACTCCTGAAACAGGGCCAGAGAAAGGTTGTCCACCAAGAAGGAATGGCCATGAGTCCAAAGAAGAAAGAAATCGCACCAGGGCAGGTCAAAGAACACGTCCCCGAAGTGACATCCTCACAAAATATCCCAATCATCTAGGAATCGTTGCCAATCACCCTTGCAGTTCGCTACCAAATAAGTGGCTTGAGGAGCAGGCCTAGGCTAGTAGCAAGGCCTACTAGAGAGATGGCCACCGTCATCGCAAACGTGAGAACCATCTCCCAATAGAACGCTGCAATGCATAAACTGCTGGAAGGAATGCAAGATCAACTAGTCAAATCCTCACAAAATGAAGAAGTAATTCTCTCAGAAAGAGGAGCGATTGTGGACACGGTTGCCAACTATGACACCGATTGAATAACTTAATAAACTGCCAGTCCATTAGAAGGCAGCAGAGCTAACGCGCTAAGGAAATAGACCAGTGTCTTCGATGGGCTTGGTCGTACAAGAAACAGGGAAGGCAGCCTCCCATTCTACTCTTTCGAGCCAGGCGCCCTCCTATTGCCTTGAACAGGTCACATCTGATAAACTCTTTTCTAGATGAAAATCAGCACGGACAGCCTCAATCGGGAACCGTATATGAGCTCACTCTTAGATACATGCATTCCCTGCCTAGGAATAGGCGTGAAAGATGAGCTGCATTAGCTCGGATGCGGACCAAGAAAGATTGATCATGCAAGAAGAAAAAGTTATAGATCCAAGGAAGCCCTCTGGCAGGAAGATGTGCTAAGACATATAACTACCAAGCCAGACTTCACGACCCCGGCAAATATGAGCCGTCCTTCGCAGCAGGTTGGTGAACTAAAGACAGAAACCCCACAGAAAAGTTATATGACGTCTTCCCTATCCCATCCAAGAGATAGAGTTAGGAGACATAAATCATAACCACCATCCTCATGTGAAAGACAAAGGCCTTACTTGAAAAAGCCAGCGCCAATTTTGGCCGCCTCGGGTAAGCTCCTCTTGTGGAAAGAGGGGCTAAGCCATATAATTGTTAAGGTAGGCCCAATAACGTCAGCCAATAGAAGCTGACCCTTCGATAGCAGTGATTGTGAGATTTGTTGTCCCCTCAAGTCAAAGCAGTTCAGGCATAAGCCTCATAGAATTATCTTACTTGAAAAAGCTTTGGCTCAAGAGGTGGAGGTCGACCCTCATATTCTGAGGCTACAAACTTTACCCCCATCCAAATAAGAGAACTAAAATAGGTCAGAAGACGTACTCTTACCTCATATATAACCTAAAAACAAGCCATTTAGAAGTCCATTCAAAGAAGATGTGAAGATGAAACCACCTCGATCGAAACGTCAAATGTAGAAAATGGCCAAAGAAGACCCTACATGGGACCACCCCCAAAATATGCATACACCTTGAAAAGGAGGACTATGCACTAGCTGTCAACACGTCCTCACACAAAGGCCGAGGGGCTTCAAAAAATGAGGACCTCAGCTCCCTTTATAATGAATTTGAAGTAAGTAGCTTTGACACACAACCTCATCTCCTTCGACGGAAGCTTTTGGCCACATCTACTTTGAGTACTTGTGAAAATTTTCACTAAGTTATCTCGCTCTTAGATCCCCATTGTTTTATCATCTACTTGTGAATTTGAAATTGCTAATAGCTTGTATGTAACAACTAAGGCTAGCATATTGCACGACCCATTACACTGTTCCTACCAGTACCATTATACATGTTATTGTACATTGTTTCAGGGCATGTGATATGACGTGATCAACTCCCCACCGCGAGGAAGAAGTGGCCGAAGTTCTCAACAAAATGCATGGCATTTTCTAGAGGAAGTTTTTTTGAAGGAACGGAAAAATAGCCCAAAGAGCACCAGCCCGTAGAGGCACTTCAGAATATAAGCTTAAACAACAAACATTTGCGAGGCTCAGCTCAAGGAATGGCACCTTGGTAAAAGGGGTTGGAGCCCGAAGGTGTCCACCTCAGAAATAAAAACTCACCACATGGGCAGAATAATGCAAAGAGTCAGACCATTATAAGGTCGACCCCTGTGAAAAGGCACAGAAGTTGCCTACAAAAGGATAAGAAAAAAAGGACTACTACAAGGGCAAGATCCTCTCAAAACATTCCCAACTATGAAGCAGTAATAATTTGAAGTCTGAACATATTCGTATAAAAAGGTAAAAATTTTATTCATCGCTACAAACGCATTACAATCAAGGGCAATCGGAACTACTTATAAAACATTACAAAGCACTCACAAAAAGAAAAATAAAATATAAATATTTTTTGATGAACAATAATGATAGTGTAACCACTACATCATACACATAGACTACTGAACCTCTTCCTTTTAAGGATGTCCACCATACCCCGCAACCTTTACAATCACGAGGTCTGTCGGGCTATGTCGAAACTCAAAGATATGGCTACAATACACTCTGTCTAGTTAATACTAACAGAAGAGGTAACCTAGCTGCCTAGGGAAGGTTCGTTAATACCCATCCTTATGGATCCACATAGTGCGGCTCAAGGCACTTCGAATGGGATTCGCACCCTATTGCAACATAATTTATTCAAGGTAGTGGGCGACCCTCCACACTTCAACACTGTTCTCAATGTGTTCAAAGAAGATTGTGCTGAGGCTGCATTTTCATTCTCACGAATCCAAGCATCCCATGCATTGCACCCAAGGATCACCCCACTTGCACTCTCCATGGCATTGCCCAAAACCAAGTAATCACTTACATCAACTCCCTTCAAAATCCACCAAGTACGATTTTTGGCCATACTGCAAAGAAACAAGACAATTTGCATCAATAAATGAATGTTCAAAGCAAAGGATGAGCTTTTTATAGGCAAACACACGCATTTTTGACCATCAGATCTTTGAGATCAGTACCGTCCGAATTCAGAAAACTTATAGGTCGTTTGATGAAACCAAGATTTCAGCTTCAAGGCTCAGATTAAAACACGTGGAATACGTTGAAATTTGAGGGCACCGCCCTTCTCGAGAAGACCAAACTCAACATCTCAATCTGTGGTAATAAATGATGAAAGACGTTCAAACTACTCGAACTGTCTCACATAGCATAGAACTTCAGTTCACATAGTAACGCTCAAGACCTTTCACATATCTCATGCTGACCCTATCCAAACCCCTTTCTCTTACACTCATAACCTTGGCAACACTACTTCACAAAGGAACCTCGGCTATCTCTTTAAGAGCTTTGGCTCTACTATGAAGGCACCTCAGCTGATCCCTATTGAGAGCCCCAACTGAACTGGGGGACTATAAGCTCAAATTTTAGCGTTATCTCCCTCTCATAAATTCTAATTCCCACATCAATATTGGTAAATTAGACTTGGGGGACTATCATCCATCATGAATTTCTTTTCTTGGAAATTATGAAATTATGAATTCTACGTACCACATAAATGATCGTACATAGACTTGGGAGACTATTGTTACTAATCAATACAGAAAGGTCCACGTGGAGACCTCACATTCATACACATGGCAAGCACATAAGAATTGGTGAAGTGACTAACATCCGAAACTGTCAAATAAGGTGCCGAGGTCGTTGCACTTAGTTCTACCGAAGTGACTCACCCTCTACTATCTAAAGTCCTTTACAGCCGGAAGAGGGTCGGACAAGCACATCTTCAGAGTTGACTGATGTGACGTGTACGATTAATGAGTGTCAGAAATGTCAACCTAGTTTATAGAGTGACTGACCTATTGTCAAAAGTCTATCAATGTAATTAATGTGTAATAGAATTGATGTAACAGTTAGGGTTGGCAGATTAGGCCAAGTGGATTCAATTCAACGATGACCACGTCAACCTAAACACTATAAATAGGCAATACTTGTATCAATTGAAAGATCGGGGAAAAAATAATACAAAGAGGGGAATACAATACTTCCATTGCCTATTATTCATCTTCTCCCACAACAATATCTATTTTACAGTTAACACACTACGAAACATGTCCACGTGTGCATTGTATTTCAACGACACCTGTTGACCATTTTCGAAGGTCAACAAAAGCCTTTCCTGATCCAATTTAAGAAGCATAGATTAACTTTTGGTCTGTAATTTTCATCGAGTGATTTTGGGCATTCTGGAGTTTTGAGGATTTGGGGGTTTTAACCGTATTAATTACGGCATTAAAGACGTTAATTAATGTTAAGATTATTATTCTAATTTTTCTATTTTGGAGCGTAAGCTGTCTAATTTTCCCAAGGATTTAGTCGTGTCCTTTCGGCCCAAAAGTAGCCTACTAGACTTATACAAACTTGGGTTCAAAAATTTATCGTTATTAAAAGCTTTAATATTATTCTATTTTCAATGAATAAACAGCTAGCAACAAATTTGCAAGTTTAAGCATTTTATGCCAATGGTATGTCAATGAGCAGACAAAAAGCACGTTTGACTAAGGTTGAAAATCTTTAAAATTCACAATTTTTTTTACAAATAGATTTTTTCAACTTTTTAAGTAAAAAATAAAAAAATAAAAAAATCTTCTTATTTCAAAATTAGACTTTTTTTATCATCAAAATAAGTAATTGATTTATTTTTAACAAGATAAAAAATTATTTATTCTAGTATTTACTGATCACGAGTTAAACTTTTTAAGAAGCCCATAATGTTTTAAAACTATGAGAAGGGACCCATTTGCATTAGAAAAATTCTACTAGTACAGATTTTTTTTAACAGAATTGATATAGAAAGACAGCTGTCTTCCTCTAACTTATTATTGCCAAAAACTGCTTTTGGCAATAGTCGATTATACAAAGACAATTGTCTTCCTGTACCAATTATGTAAAAAAAAAAAAAAAAGATTATCCACTTTTAGCATTGCTCTTTAGATTAGCTATGAGATAGCGTAAAAGAGACCTGACATGTTCTTTATTTTAATGTTGTCCTGCTTTTCTGTAATAATGGGAGGTTAATACATTTTTAAAAAATATTATTAGGGTCCATTTGATTGTAAAGATGAAATTGAATTGTTTAGAAATTATTTTCCTGAAAATTGTAAATTATTGTGTTTGATTGGTATAATTTTTCACGTGAAAAATATTGAAATAAAAGTGTTTTTTGGCGTTCGTTTCACTTTGTTTTACATGAAAATTGTTAATTAAAGTGATATAAATTTACTGCTATTGGAGATGAAATTTATTCCCATTGCCAAAACAAAAAAACAAAAAATCAAAAAAATCATCTATCTTTTAATGTTCATTTGACTTTGTTTTACATGAAAATTATCAATTAAGGAAAAATATTTTTTTACAATAATTCTTATAATTTGTTTCCATTGCCAAAAAAAATCAAAAAAAAAAAAATTGTTATAGTAACCGGGAATTGCAATTCTCACCATTTTGGTGAGAATTGCAATTCCTTGAATTCATGGATAATGGCTTATGTGGCACCAAAGATGGAAATTCCCGTCCAGGTAAGTAAAAAAAAAAAAAAAAAAAAAAAAAAGGTATAAAACAAGGTAAAAGTGGAAGATGGAATTGAAATTCCATTTTCCATTGAATTTCAATGGTTATCAAACACTACCTTAGAGCATGTTCAGTTAAGTAAGCATGTTTAGATAGTGAAACAAGCTAGGATATGAAAACGGCTTGTGATTGAATAATAGATAGATTGTTTCGTGTTACTGGTAGGTGAGGGCTTGTTTGCAATTTCATTATAGTTAAGGGTGGTTATATTGATATTGAATTTTTTTCTTTCTTTTTTTTTTTACTGTACCATGTTTTAATTGTTCTGAACATATTTAATTTATTAGTTCCTGTCTGCTACAAAACGCTTAAATTGCAATAAGGTCTCTAATCTTTGTTCATTGTCTCATTTATACATTCAATTTCTTCATCGTATTTTGATCATACACCTTTTATTAATTAACAAATCTTGTCTGGATGATGGGACTCCCTACAAAAATTATGTTATGATGACCCAAAAAGACTTATTTGTGCCTCATATTTAAAATATGCACAACACAACAAACATAAGATTTCGACAAAATATGTCTCTCGTTTCAAAGCATGCTAATAGAATATTTGAAAAGCAACTATTGTCAAGGACGTGGTGTGTTAATTATTCAAAGATTAAGGATAAGAATATGATGAAAATATTTAGGGATAAGTGCAATAATGAGCAAAAATTGAAGAGCTCCACTACAGTTAAAATATCATACAGCTAAAGAAAAATATGGTGCAAATATAATTAATTAATTACCATTATTTGTTTTCCTTTTTCCTTGTTGAAACTAATATTCTCGGTCGAATTCTCAGTATTTAATTGGAAGTCTTGAAAGTGTTATTTTGTTGCATCAAACATGTTACTTTTTTTTTTATTTTATGTACAAAGTTTGCTTTTTCATGTAATACTTAGATTACTTTTAAAATAGTTCACTCTTTTAACGTACAATAAAAAAATTGTTTATTTAAAAACATATTTACCATAAGTAGATATTTAAAAGTAAGCCAAAATGAGAGTTTTGGAACTGGAAATTCGATTCTTAAAGTATCATTTTAATATTGCTTGTATAATTATTAAAGCCACGTGGACAAATGGGCAAGAAAATGTTTCTAAAACTAGTATTAAACTTTACTCAACATCTCCAAAAGCCTTCGTGATCATTTACACAATACAGCTAGATCTAGACATAACTCATCGATGTGGTTGAATGTCAATTGATGATAATTTAATCATACGTCACTTGAAAAATAACTACTTGTATAATGCATATAGCTCAATCGTTTAACAAAGTGGGAAATTCAGAAACGTTCTTGAAAATTCTAATCACCTTTTTTATGATGATTTAATCATACGTCACTTGAAAAATGACTACTTGTATAATGCATATAGCTCAATCGTCTAGCAAAGTGAAAAATTCGGAAATGTTCTTGAAAATCCTAATTGCCTTTTTAATGAAGGGGAAGGAATAGGTTGGAAAGGGAAACGAGGCCTTTATTTTTATTTTTGATTTGTTAAATATGACTAAAGACTATGCCCTTGTTTGAGCGTCATTTTGGTGGGAAAAATAAATTTTTGAATAGTATATTGATGTGAAATGTGTAGTTAAAAGATAATGAAAGGTTTTGAATTTGCATGTAATGTTATTTTATTGAAAAATAAGTGGTTAAAATTATGTCAAAATACTGTTGAAAAATTCATTTTCTCCAAAGAATGGAGATCAAACAAGGGCTAAAATGACAAATACTTACAAATCTTTATTTTTAATTAGTTCATGTTTGTCATTCTTTAAAAATTTAAATTATTTGCTACGCTACTGTTTTTCACCACATATCTACACAATAAAATATTTTATATATAATCGAATAAATATTCTTTACTTTTTAATTATACATTCTAAAAAAATATTATTTAATAATTCATTATTTTCAAATAAAATTTGTTGGAACAAAATTCAATGAAGAAGCCACTGTCAGCATGTGAAATCTGACAATCAGGCTGGGGAATAAATCTTTGAACAGTTTGACTGTCGCTGGAAAATCGGTTAAGAAAAACAGAGCCGCAGATTATCAAAAGTCAGTTTAGCCCCTGACCGATACCAATTAAAATTTAAATTTAAATTAAAATCAACAATTAATTTTAAAAAGATGTTATAAGTACATCAATTATTTACAATTTTTTTCACAGCACACACATATGCAAGTGGGTGGGGTTCGCGATTAAAATAATTGTGAACCCCACCTTTGTGAGACAGTTATGAAAAAAGCTGTCAAATAAATACTGTACAAACAGAAATTTTCTTAATTTTAATCATTTATTTTATGAGATTCACAATTTTTCAACCACACATTTCATCAACTTCTATCTGATTTTTTCATCTCCCATAAACAAGACTTAATGAAAAAAATTACAACCTCATATTATTATATAATATAAACTAAATCAGGTTTAATATCAACCACCCATATAATAAATTAGTAACTACTCTGCAAGAATAATATTAATAATTAGATGGAATAATTTATCGATACTCATTTTATGCTTAGACGTGTCATAACAATCCATTGGTGGATATGACACATTATCGATGCTTAGTACAAAATGAGTGTTGATGCTCGTTAGATCATTCGTTTAATAATTAAAACTTTTTATATAAAATATAACTTAATTGTTGGGTTTCAACTTAATGTTAGACTTATTGTTCGATGATGTCAGTGTGTCATTGTATTGCGAGTTGTGGGCATGTGGCTTTTGCTGTTTTATTTTTTGAGATAATGATAAAATGGTTCATAAAATTATCGTTTCCTCTGATTAATCAGGATTCGTCGATTATTTGTATTCCAATTATTTTTGCATTTCATATATTATGCTTTGTACTAAAAAATGAGAGGCATTCACTTGTTTCTTGATTTTCATTTTTAATATGGATACTGATGAAGTGCACAAGGGATTAGAGTTCATGGCAAAATGGGACCATCACAAGGCAAAAGTTGGCAAAAGGGGCAAATGATTTCATGATGACTTTGAGTTTGCTCGTTTTTGGCAAATCACTAGTCTAATTTGATTGGAGCCGAGCCAATGAATAAAACTCAGGGCCTTTGGCCCTGATGCAAGACCAATTTCGGGCAAAATCCATCGTTTAGGCCCTCGTTTAATCGTTTTTGCTATTTATGGTAATTTTCATTTTTGTAATATCTCTTTCCATGAAATTCGGATTTAGATTCCGTTTGTTGGAGGATGATCCCGAAAATAAGTATTTTCCATTTTAGTAATTATCTCATATTTTCTATTTTTGGAAAAAAAAATATCTTTTTTTTATTTTATTTTATTTTTCGGATTTTCCTAAGTTTTTTCTATTTAATCAGTTGTAAGCCCTTAGAGGCAGGAGTTCTTGAATTCAATAAAATCTTTCTTGAGAGTTTTCTCAATTTGTGATTGTTCATCTTCCCTATAATATTTCCGCTACGTCAGATACTTGAATGAATTGTAGGTGAAGCGAAATTGAGTGGATGATGAGGAGGCATCATTGAGGAGAAGGTGGGGACGGTGGAACTGAGATGCACTAATTTGGGGAAAAAGGGAAAAGGGTTGAAGTGAATGTTTGGTTACATAGGTGGAATTTATGTAGAGAGTAAAGCTGTTTTTACAGATAAAAATTACAAAAAGCATTATAATTGATGAGGTTATAACACTACATTGACTGGTTTAAAATTTATTTTCAATAAATGCTTGTCAGTTAATAACCCGTGAATTTTGTCAAAAATTTTTGTACACGTAACATTTTTCGTTATGTGGAAGGGCAATTTCTATTCGAACTTTGTTATATGTACAGAAATAATTTGACAGATCTATCTTTCGATATGTTCAAATTGATGGACAGATGCATGCAGGGTTGGACCCAGACACTTTGGATTATAGGGTCATAATCAAACTTTCAAAAATGAGTTTGAAATTGTCGGTTTCATAATATGCCCATGTTTGGCCCCCATTAATTTTTATTCAGTTACATTATATTTTTCTCTCTCCTATTTTCAAACATACAATTTTCTATAAAATAATATTACACGTAAATCGAAAACTTTTCATTGTTTTTCAATCACTCATTTTTTTCAAAAAAAAAAACTATTCCACCTATTTTTATTTCTACAAAATGAGGGTTAAACGAGAGCTATATTTAGGGCCTGTTTAGGCCCGATTTTTTCACCCAAAAAATTGATTTTTTGACCATTATTTCACTATTCCAGCTGTCATATTTGACTTTTTCTCTCACAGATGGACCTCACTTTTCTTCTAACGATCAAAAAATCAATTCTCAAAATTACTTCCAAACAGACTCATAGTGTAGGTTTTAAACTTTAACATTCTTTAAAAATAAAATAAAATAAAAAATTGGGGTTGACCCTATAGCCCCTCCCCCCGGGCCCCAATGAATCCGGGACATAACCGTATGAAAATGTCAGAAACTTAACAACAGCGTGACACGACAAAATAAAAAATAAAAAGTTTAGGCCTGTTCTTTTTACCGTTTTCGGGTCGTTTTCTGTTTTCGATTTTTCAAAACGGTGAAAACGTGTTCTCTTTCCCGTTTTCGAAAATGAATTTTCGAAAACGAAAAAAAATTTGTGAAGAAAACACAAAACGACTTTTTTGTCGTTTTGGGCGTTTTCAGTGTAAAACTTGGAAAAATCGAAAACGCGGGAAACACTTTTTTTTTCGGCCCCCCCCCCCGGGGGCCCCCTCGGGGCCCAATGAATCGGAGACATAACCGTATGAAAATGTCAGAAACTTAACAACAGCGTGACACGACAAAATAAAAAATAAAAAGTTTAAGTTTTGAATTTTCGAAAACACAAAAATATAGCCTCGTAAAAGTTTGTGAGCCCACACATTGATAAAGCATTAAAAAGTGCTGTACAAAAATCATGAACCTCAAATACATCTGGCCTCTGAGTTGCTATAATTTATGCTCTAGTCGAGAGAGAGAGAGTCCAGATTTCAGAGCAGATTATAAAAGACAGACAGCGAGAGATGGAGGGTCTGAGCCGGAGCATAGGGTGGTCCGCGGCGGCGTTTGTTTTGACATGCGCAGTGCTGGTGATGATGCCGGCGGAGGTGTCTGCAGTGCGTTACATCGTCGGAGCTAACATGGGTTGGAATTCAAATGTGAACTACACCATTTGGGCTCAAGGCAAACATTTCTATCTCGGCGATTGGCTCTGTATACTCTCTCTCTCTCTCTCTCTCTCTCACACATACGCGCACACATTCAGTTCAGATCTACATTTTTGAGCTTTTCTTAAACATTTTTCCGGTTGGTTTTGTCGAAAAAGGTGAATAGATGCCCTGCCTATAGGCTATAGAAATTTAACACCTATTAACACTATGAAATTGCAGCGAATTAAATGAGATTAGTGCAGCAGAGTGTTAATCATTTAATTATGTGTAACTGAATAGATACATAATACGAACAACTTAGTTTTTTAGTGCTTGTAAATGAGGGAAGACGAAGAAATGCAAACTTAATTTACATCTGATTCCATTTCCCTATTGGTCACTGTTTCTTTAGAAATTACCGATCCTTCTTTAAGGCAATTTTGCAGTCTATTTGAGATTATTTTCGATGATGTGCAGACTCAATAAAGTTTACTGAGCCCATAATTCTTTTATTGAGTAATGGGATTCAGCATTACTAGTTTTCCAGCATCGGTGTAGGTGACAACTACACAACATTAAATGATGGGTACACTTAAATGCAATGTCACACGATTCATTTAATTAAACATATTAACTGTTCTTGCCTAGAGTGGTTCTTTAGGACCAATGATGCTAGACAACATTATTATTTTGTTTTATAATCACTGTTTAGGATTATCTAACTTGTGCACGTTAATTCTTTAAATAGTATGTCACACTCACATAATGTAAAAGACTAAATATTGGGCTGTCATCTAACACAAGAAATATTACACCGTCGAACAATTGGCTATCCATGGTTAATTTTGGACTCATTAGACATGTTAGTTTAGCAAAATGATTAATTCCCAATCTAATTACTAAAGAAATAACAATAAAAAAAAAAAGGCACTCAAACACATTTGACAGCTATATTCATTTGCCCGCTACAAGTTTTCACTATAAAGAAGAAGATTATTACAGTGGTGATCTCACACCTTTTAGTGTGTGTCTCTCAGAAAAATGCACCCTAAGAAAATTCTTTATATGTGCATCAGTATTTGCTCCATAGTTCAACACTAGTCATTGTTAAGATATGTCTTTCTTATGGCACTTCAGGTTACTTTTGTTCTTTTATTATAAATTTGCACTACTTGTATATGTCTTGTTTTTCTTTTTGATCGGTTTGGCCATGTCTGCTAGTTTAGATTGGGAAGACTTTCGAGCTTTTTTTTCTTCACATAGGCTTGAACATTGTGTTTAGCATCTAGTAACTCGCCTTTTCGTTCTAGTCTTCGTGTATGATAGGAACCAGATGAATGTGCTTGAGGTAAACAAGACAGATTACGAGAATTGCACTTCTGATCATCCCATTCACAATTGGACCACCGGTGCTGGAAGGGATGTGGTTCCTCTCAATGTTACAAAAACTTATTATTTCATCAGCGGAAAAGGATTCTGCTATGGAGGCATGAAAGTAGCAATTCACGTTGAAAAACTACCGCCCCCACCATCGTCTTTGCCGGAAAGGAGTGGTTCTCCGGGTTTGCTATCTACTTTTAGAGGGCAGATTTTCGTGCCGACTCTTTTTGCCATTGCTGCTGTATGGGACTCGTTTCTCTACCTCGGATAGCAGTTTCTTGCCATCTTTCATGAGATATCGGCATATTTGATCGTTTGAACAATTACTTAAACCCATGCCGGAAAGGAGTGGTTCTCCGGGTTTGCTATCTACTTTTAGAGGGCAGATTTTCGTGCCGACTCTTTTTGCCATTGCTGCTGTATGGGACTCGTTTCTCTACATCGGGTAGCAGTTTCTTGCCATCTTTCATGAGATATCAGCATATTTGATCGTTTGAACAATTACTTAAACCCCTAGCAGTTTCTTGCCATCTTTCATGAGATATCGGCATATTTGATCGTTTGAACAATTACTTAAACCCAATGGTGAAGAAATATTGAGGAGTGTCTTATTTGTTTATCGGTTTTCTTCTTTTCTTGTTCATCTTTCGTGGTTTGATTTTGACCCGAAAGATAAAACAGTTATTCAGCTCAAAATTGGTGGATTGCGGCAAGTGTTTAAAGCTATTTATTCTACCAATTTCAAGAAACTCTTTATTTGAGAATTCAAGTGAGTAAATTGCAGAAATGAATGTGTTTCGTGAGCTGGCTATCCATTGAAAACTATGCGAGAGACAGAGATAATCAAACGGATAAGAACAGCGTATTTTATATGAGTTGGGATTTTTGCTGTTTAAATGGTTGTCCATTCAATTCAATGAATTATTGATATCATCAATAATTAATATTTCATCTCAAATTTACTTTCATTAATTTCACCACTAACTAATTAAATTAATGACATGTTATTAATGTATTGGACGGACAGTGATTTGAATGGCAAAATTAAATAGCAGAGCTCATTTCATTTCATTTTACAATCCTGCTTGACGTAGAAAACAGGTTCTTGTTAGGATACGCACAGTGGGGACCGCTGCAAT
>NW_019227483.1:132459-138394 GCF_002742605.1 Olea europaea var. sylvestris | reverse complement strand
ACTTTTTTGTCGTTTTGGGCGTTTTCAGTGTAAAACTTGGAAAAATCGAAAACGCGGGAAACACTTTTTTTTTTTTTTCGGGGGGGGGGTGTGGTGATTCTCAAAATTTCAAAAAAAATTAAAAATTAAATTTTTTTTTTTTTTTTTTAGGAGATAGTGTGGTGATTCTCAAAATTTAAAAAAAAAATAAAAATTAAATTTTTTTTTTTTTGGTGTTTTGAGGTGGTGTTGTGGTGATTCTCAAAATTTAAAAAAAAAGTTATTTTTTTTTGTTTTGAGAAACTAACAAAAAGATCGCATTTTCAACAATTTCAAAACAAACACTCAAAAAACAAAACTCAAAATGAATTCAAAACTCAAAACACAAAACTGAAACACAAAGAGAACAACCCCTTACGTTTTGAATTTTCGAAAACACAAAAATATAGCCTCGTAAAAGTTTGTGAGCCCACACATTGATAAAGCATTAAAAAGTGCTGTACAAAAATCATGAAACTCAAATACATCTGGCCTCTGAGTTGCTATAATTTATGCTCTACTCGAGAGAGAGAGAGAGTCCAGATTTCAGAGCAGATTATAAAAGACAGACAGCGAGAGATGGAGGGTCTGAGCCGGAGCATAGGGTGGTCCGCGGCGGCGTTTGTTTTGACATGCGCAGTGCTGGTGATGATGCCGGCGGAGGTGTCTGCAGTGCGTTACATCGTCGGAGCTAACATGGGGTGGAATTCAAATGTGAACTACACCATTTGGGCTCAAGGCAAACATTTCTATCTCGGCGATTGGCTCTGTATACTCTCTCTCTCTCTCTCTCTCTCTCACACATACGCGCACACATTCAGTTCAGATCTACATTTTTGAGCTTTTCTTAAACATTTTTCCGGTTGGTTTTGTCGAAAAAGGTGAATAGATGCCCTGCCTATAGGCTATAGAAATTTAACACCTATTAACACTATGAAATTGCAGCGAATTAAATGAGATTAGTGCAGCAGAGTGTTAATCATTTAATTATGTGTAACTGAATAGATACATAATACGAACAACTTAGTTTTTTAGTGCTTGTAAATGAGGGAAGACGAAGAAATGCAAACTTAATTTACATCTGATTCCATTTCCCTATTGGTCACTGTTTCTTTAGAAATTACCGATCCTTCTTTAAGGCAATTTTGCAGTCTATTTGAGATTATTTTCGATGATGTGCAGACTCAATAAAGTTTACTGAGCCCATAATTCTTTTATTGAGTAATGGGATTCAGCATTACTAGTTTTCCAGCATCGGTGTAGGTGACAACTACACAACATTAAATGATGGGTACACTTAAATGCAATGTCACACGATTCATTTAATCAAACATATTAACTGTTCTTGCCTAGAGTGGTTCTTTAGGACCAATGATGCTAGACAACATTATTATTTTGTTTTATAATCACTGTTTAGGATTATCTAACTTGTGCACGTTAATTCTTTAAATAGTATGTCACACTCACATAATGTAAAAGACTAAATATTGGGCTGTCATCTAACACAAGAAATATTACACCGTCGAACAATTGGCTATCCATGGTTAATTTTGGACTCATTAGACATGTTAGTTTAACAAAATGATTAATTCCCAATCTAATTACTAAAGATATAACAATAAAAAAAAAAGGCACTCAAACACATTTGACAGCTATATTCATTTGCCCGCTACAAGTTTTCACTATAAAGAAGAAGATTATTACAGTGGTGATCTCACACCTTTTAGCGTGTCTCTCAGAAAAATGCACCCTAAGAAAATTCTTTATATGTGCATCAGTATTTGCTCCATAGTTCAACACTAGTCATTGTTAAGATATGTCTTTCTTATGGCACTTCAGGTTACTTTTGTTCTTTTATTATAAATTTGCACTACTTGTATATGTCTTGTTTTTCTTTTTGATCGGTTTGGCCATGTCTGCTAGTTTAGATTGGGAAGACTTTCGAGCTTTTTTTTCTTCACATAGGCTTGAACATTGTGTTTAGCATCTAGTAACTCGCCTTTTCGTTCTAGTCTTCGTGTATGATAGGAACCAGATGAATGTGCTTGAGGTAAACAAGACAGATTACGAGAATTGCACTTCTGATCATCCCATTCACAATTGGACCACCGGTGCTGGAAGGGATGTGGTTCCTCTCAATGTTACAAAAACTTATTATTTCATCAGCGGAAAAGGATTCTGCTATGGAGGCATGAAAGTAGCAATTCACGTTGAAAAACTACCGCCCCCACCATCGTCTTTGCCGGAAAGGAGTGGTTCTCCGGGTTTGCTATCTACTTTTAGAGGGCAGATTTTCGTGCCGACTCTTTTTGCCATTGCTGCTGTATGGGACTCGTTTCTCTACCTCGGATAGCAGTTTCTTGCCATCTTTCATGAGATATCGGCATATTTGATCGTTTGAACAATTACTTAAACCCAATGGTGAAGAAATATTGAGGAGTGTCTTATTTGTTTATCGGTTTTCTTCTTTTCTTGTTCATCTTTCGTGGTTTGATTTTGACCCGAAAGATAAAACAGTTATTCAGCTCAAAATTGGTCGATTGCGGCAAGTGTTTAAAGCTATTTATTCTACCAATTTCAAGAAACTCTTTATTTGAGAATTCAAGTGAGTAAATTGCAGAAATGAATGTGTTTCGTGAGCTGGCTATCCATTGAAAACTATGCGAGAGACAGAGATAATCAAACGGATAAGAACAGCGTATTTTATATGAGTTGGGATTTTTGCTGTTTAAATGGTTGTCCATTCAATTCAATGAATTATTGATATCATCAATAATTAATATTTCATCTCAAATTTACTTTCATTAATTTCACCACTAACTAATTAAATTAATGACATGTTATTAATGTATTGGACGGACAGTGATTTGAATGGCAAAATTAAATAGCAGAGCTCATTTCATTTCATTTTACAATCCTGCTTGACGTAGAAAACAGGTTCTTGTTAGGATACGCACAGTGGGGACCGCTGCAATGTTTTTTTTATTTTTTAGTACATGTGTAGTTCACCTGTTACAGTGAGAGGCTTAGCAGGCCCCTTTGATATTAATCCTTCATTTTATATGCCTAGTATGTCTAGCCCACCTAAGTTGGTGTCTCAGTTTGAATTTGAATTACAAATTTCTGGACCTTTATAAATCTTTACACGTGCAGTGGGGGTGGGGACCGTGTACAGTTCAATAGCTCACATGAAAATTTGAAATTACAGAGTCCAGATTATTTGGATAAAACGAAAATATGGACAAGAAAAAAATTCAGTACTATCACCATAAAATTGTAAGTGTTATGCTTCAAATCCAATCGATTTAAATTGTAAATACTTTTAATATATTTAATACATTTATTTTTGGCAAGATCTATTATTTATTTAAATTAATATTCTAATAAATAATATTAAATAATAGAGTCCGAATATTCAAGTCTAAGTGATTTGTTAATCACAGGGAGTTGTGATTGTGTGATGCAAATTACATATGATTGGATCTTGAATCATCCATGATCGTAAATAATAACGAGAAACGGATATCGTAATTACGGATATACTATCACGTACGGCATTTTTTACTTGTAAAGTAAGTGGCTGATCTCACAAGCTAAAGTGTGTTGACACTTAAATGAACGTATAGATGTTTTGTTATAGAACGAAACATTGGAGACCCGTTAAGAGATTCCACATGAATAACTATTTTAGTGTCAGTGGTTAATTTCTAATGTTCGGTAGTGGAATGGTCCTTTGACTTGAGGTCATCATAGTGCTTTATATAAAAACAGTCATACTCCGACGGTGTTGGATGTTGCTTTGCGAAGGGCCGTTAATACGACATCGTTCGGGTATGTCAAGAGCCATATAAAAGTTGTGAATGACCAATAGAGGATTCGTCACTTTTAGATAGTAAGAAATTGTGATCTGCATTTCGTTCAATTAAGTCGATGACGAAATCCTTGGTCAAGGTATACTAATAAGTTAAAAAGGAGTTTCCGACTCATATTGACTTAATAGTAGAATGAAAGATATGATCGATAATTGAGATTGACACACTTTCATATCTCATAATTGATACGATCATACTGACAAAGGGATTATAATTTCATGGTAAACAAACAGATTTGGTTTTGTCATACCACGTGACATTTTCCGTCATATGTGTTGACCTGATACATTGCTATATATCAATTTAGGACGGCGAGTGTGAATTGATGATAAATTAAAAAGGTGTTTTAATTTATCAATTTTGATTAGATCAAAATAATATTTCACGTCGTTAGATATCGTGGTCGGGAACCTAATAGGTTGCACACAAAAGAGAATTGGAATATTGCAATTTGTCAATTAATTAATTTAACAATCGTTGTATAAATTAATTAATTGGGTTGGTTATTTATAGGCCCGAATTAATTAATTGGATTAATTAATTCACAGACCGAATTTAATTAAATATTGGACCGGACCGGACCAATCCCGTTTGGGTTTATATAAATACATGGCTAGGGTTTTCAATTCATAGGAATCTCATAATTCTTGCTAGCACAAGAGGAGAAAACACTGGTTGCTGTAATCTGTTCTCTGTGTGAAATTCATTGGAGGTTGGACAATTGGACAGTTGCGGGAGACAGATCCAAGTTGCTGGAGCAAAGATTAAGCAAAAGAGTTGGCGGATCCAAGAAAATATATAATTTTTATAACAATTCATATCTAAATATAAAGATGAATTCTGGTGGGAATTGAAATTGTTTTTATTTCTGCTGCGCATGTTTAAGTAAATTCCCAACAAAAATAAAAAAGTTGGAATTGGAAAAATTATCGCTTAATAATAATTATTAATTTATAAATAAATGAATATTTTACTAGTTTATCGATTGATAATGTGAAGCCTTTTTTAAATAAAAGTTACATATTGAATGTCTATCAAAGATGATCATCGATTCACCATATATAAAGGCAATTTCAAAAGACTTTTTAAACATAAATGCAGTCAATGCTTAAAATTATGCTTCAGAAGACTTTTTGAATTTGACATTTTAATTTAGAGAGTCTTTATAATCGAATGCATTCAAAGTATTTTAATTTTCAATTTCAGAAAATAATATTATAACTTGGAGAGAGAAAAGTGAAAAATAAAATATAGGGAAAAATAATAAATATTTTTAGGATTGGTAAAATTAAGCATTAAATATAAAGAGTATGTTAGAGTAGTTAAACATTTTTAATATTTAAATTTATAGATGTTCACTAAATTATAAAATATGTTCTTTAAAAATAGAAAGCCTCTTGAATATATCCCACCGCAAGAATTTTGAAGTATTTACACTTCTCTTTTGTCATATAAATGAATCTAAGAAGTTAGTTTAAATAACAATCGGTTGGGAACAAACAAATTATCATAATTGCTTTGATACCACTTGTTGATTTCAAAGAGTTGTAAGAACTGAGATTTAATGGAGCGATATGAAGTAACGAAGATCACAACAATGAAACAAGGTTAAAAGTAAAGAAATAAACTAAAGTTAAGCAAAGAAAACAATATTTTATTATAACAATATAGAGAAAAAATTACAACACAGCAATTTTTCGCTTAAATAAAATTGAATGAAGATGCCACTATTTATAGGTAAATATCATACCATAAAGATGGAAATGATATAAAAATGATGTGAAATTAAAAAAAATAATATTCTTTCAATAAAATCACGTGAAAATAAGGAAATATTACTTTTCAAAAAATCCTCCCTAATTTGGGGCACAAAATCTAACAATCTCCATATTGACTCAAATTTCAATGCAACGAACAAAACTCCAAAATTCTCCACCCGAGAAATAAGTCTGTCTGCATCAAAATAGCCAAACTCCTCAACACAGTAACCAAAACTATCCATCACCAAAAACATCTTCCTCTGCACGACGTTCATAGGCAATACC
>NW_019227483.1:78799-128797 GCF_002742605.1 Olea europaea var. sylvestris | reverse complement strand
ATGGATTCAGAATTATTAAATATACCAGAAACTAAGTCGTCGGATTAGTAAGATAAAAGTTCTTTTTACCTTTTTTCCCTTCCACTGATCTCCGCACCATCTCAAATTCTCACTATCAATTTTACTGTACAAATATAAAAGTCAAAAACATAACTTTTTTATAAGATAAATTAAAGTATTAAAGATAAAGCAAAAGACTTATAGAAACACGTAAAGATATGTAGGAGATGAAATATTATGCCATGTTAGTATTTGGATCTAGAAGATGAATTTAGAAATATTAACTATAAGGGTCATCATAGTAAATATATTACCTCCTCGTCAATTAGGATGAGCTTCAAAAGATCCAAATTTCTAGTATTGTTGGAATAAGACTCGACTAAACCCTTTCGATCTACCGTCACGTTAATGGACCATTCATTTTCATATGCCGATAAATCTCTTATAGCCTTTGATTCCACAATGGGGGGAAAGATTTGACGATTTGATTGAAATGTAACAACAACCAATTTGTGGAAATAATATAAATAGTTGAGAGATTAATTCATGACAACAATCAAATTCATCCATGACCATGAAATCTAATTAATTTGAATCAATGAATATAGATAAAAGAAGTGTGAACATGAACCACCATATAGGTACATGAACTTAGGTTTTTATTGCTACTAATGTTTGTGGGTTTGTGTCAATACTTTGGTTATGAAATTGAAAAATTGATGTTGTTGATGCGTGTCACATATATACAATGTCATTACCATTGTATGTGTCCATGCACGCATTTACATAAATGCTTTACTAAGAATTAGATATACAATGTATAATTATCACTTTATCTCTCAATTTCTGAATATCCAATCGAGTGTCATAGGACTCCTTGACTTTTGCAATCAACAGCCTAACAACTTTGATTTTATCCTGGACCTCCTTTTCAATGTTAATTATTATTATACATGAATGTAAGTAGGGTTATAATCATTCAAAAAATGATTCTCCCTTCATGTGATATTTAGTATATTAAAAAATGATTCTCCCTTAATGTGATATTTAGTATATTATAGATATAGATTCAATTGTAAATTCATGTGGAGAATGAGCAACGAACAGAATGAGCAACGAACGAGTTCGGTGGGCCTTACCACGTTGTTATAGAAGCTCCCAAGTCTTGTTTGAAGCGGAGCCCAGCCATCAATATTGTCTTGCGAGAAATTCCATTTAGCTTCATCCCATTTCACGAAACACTGAAACAGGTCAAAGTTTTACAAGTTATTGGAATCGATTTGTTTGTTCATTTCGCGGGTGAGTTCTTCTCCATTCACTGTAATCATTTATTTCACTTGTATGGATACTAGTATGTCTATATGGTAGAAGGATCATGAGTTCCGAATTTCCGGTGAAATTTTTATGGTAATATGTTCTGGATTTTGATTTGTGAGTTAGCTTTGACGATTTTGAAAAAATAAAAATGGATATTTTCGTTTTCAATCATATTGTATGAAATTTGCTGCTTTGATAGAGTTAGATGGGCTATCTGTTTATAGTCTGAAAACCTATTATTTAGTTTGCGGGCTTTAGTGATGAAATTATTTATTTTATGCTTCTTGACCGTTGTATTGTGGGTATTATTGAAAAAGGTTGAATTCTAACCTTGAGGTCTCCACCGTTCCGTCTTTAGAGCTTTGTGAGGAGGTAAATTGCGGAATGTGTCCCAATAGGCCAGGGAACAAGAATTGTCCGTACACTGCGCCTACAAGGAGTCCAATTTCATGTCTTAAAAATCGAACCTCCATACTGCGACTGCCAGCAAAACGTGAGATAACCTCACTCTTGTCATTTGCACCACTGAGCTATACCCCGAGGAGCGTATTGTGGGCATTATTGAGGTAGTCGTTGGGAGGTTTAAGGAGGGGCGTATTTTTAGGGTTTATGCAGTAAATATATTGCTGGTTGGTGAATCGCGTTGATTACTGAGGGTAGCAATGAGGATTGTGGTGTTTAGGGGCAGAGCTAGACATTTTGAGCTTGAAGCACAATCAAAATTGCAAAATACTTGTGAAACAACAAAAAGTATTTCCGTACCTTATTTCAAGTCTTCCCTACTTGTTTTCATAACTTTGATAGCATTCTATAGTTACACAATTTTGAATATTGTGTCACATACATCTTTCTCAATAAATACAATCAATCTATCTATCATTTAGCCACTAATTTTCAATTTGATTGCGCAGACGATTCTTGATATGATTCACTATATAAAATACTTTCTACGTAAAAGTTGCGATGAGGAGAATCAAGGTCAATGTCACAAGCTTGTAAAGGGCTGGTACACTTGATGTTATTTTTGGAACCAACTTGTGTGTAAGGTCACTAAGGTCCCATTATCCTCGAAAATCTTTGTGAATGTGTATATCAATAATATATATATCAAGCTAATCATCAAATTCCAAGATACTTGCTGCCTCAAAGTATTTTTGATGATACTCACGTAGTCGAATTAATTTTATTTATTTATTTTTGGGGTCAAAAGGAGTTGATTAAGGCGTCATCTGCTTGATTGTTCACCAATTAGTGCTTAAATAAATTTGAGCCTTTGTTGATTACCTATCAAAAAATAAAAAATTTGAGCCTTTGTTTTTCTTGAAGAAGATTACACTATTTAGTCGATTCTCCAACAACATTCACCACTCTGCCCACCAAAGTAAAGAAGGTTTCAATTTATGATGTCTCTTAGCCACAATTACAAGGACTAGTTGAAGTTGATGCAAAGCAATGTTTCAAAATAAGTGATTTGATACCATTATACTTACCTTGCATATTACTAGCTACATTATCTATGCTTTGAAAATAATTGATCAATAGCAACCTCAAGTGAGACAATTATGGTACTCAAAACATGTATGATACCAGTAAAATGTTCCATTATGTGCCCATTCTTCACATAATGCAAAACGACTAAAATTGGCTCTTTACTTAAATGTTACGGGATTCATCCATTGGAAAAGAAAATAACTCATCACCAATATCTTTGATAATAACATTGGTCGTTTCCAAAGCAAAGGCACTCACAAATATCCAGCGAGGTTGATTTGAGAGTTTGAGGAGGATTTTTCTAGGCAACAATCTTAGTCTCATCATTATGATCACACAATCGATTCAATAGATCAAGAAAAATTTTGGTAACTCTTCCTTTCCAAATCTCCCTTCCCCGGCCTTGTCCTGCAGGCCAGTCTTTAGGTCCTGCAGTTTATGTATACAAAGGAGGTGTGGTGGGTTTTTTGGGGTAGGGGTGGGAAGTTTGTGAATTTATACTGAGGAATGATAAATATAACACTAGTAAACCTATTAAGAAAAAGTTCAACTGGGCTTCTTTATCATTGGAAAGACAAATATCATGTGTAAAGATGTCAGCATAACAACATCTGTCTACATGTTTATAGACCTAAATTTCTAAAACTGATCAAATCAGAATGAAAAATTGAAATATAGCCTTGTTCTACAATGAAGTTGAGACAAATGCCCAATATCCACACTATACCTTCTATTGAATTATTTATCATAACGATACCTCTATCCTTCCGTGATTGCATAGCTACTGATCATAGCTCTAATGCTTGCCCTTTTACTATTCATAACTTGGTCGATATCCCTACTTATCTATTTGCTGAGATTCATTTTAAATAAATTTATTTCCATCCTTGATAACTAAATTATTTCTCAGTATTTTTTCACATGAGACTCTGAGAGACCTCTTGGATTTGGATTTAGCTAACTTAAACTTTTCGAAAGCCTCTGCATTGTTAGATTGTGGTAAATTTCTGTCCATTCTCGAAGCTTTTCATTTTACATCATGTTTTCCTTATTGGATAGGCTCTTAAATTCTCCTAACACCTTTAGAAGGTAGCTCAGTGATGATACAAGTTAAATCATTACTTTCTCATGTTTTTAATAAATACTTATTCTTCTTTTCATCTTCTCAAACAAATCTACATAATCTGAAACAAATCTTTATGAGGATCTATAGAAATTTCTGAAGATGTATTATAATTTCCATCTGCAAAATTGGAAACAGTATCTGTAGTTTGTGCAAGTCAATAAGCTAAAACACAGCAAATTTGCTTGGCACAAACTACATTGATCTGTATGGCATCTCGAAGAAACATTCACTACAGTCGTCTTGCTGATGATGAAGACGATTCTTGTGATGGTAGTGGTGAAAGGCGAAAGGATCCTCGATTTGACTATACACCTAAATCTTATGATAAAATTCCGTGGAAATCCATCGTTCTTGCACTTTTCCTGCTCTTCCTTGGATGCCTGCTTCTCTTTCTTTCAATCTTCATCTTCACAGGCCACATGGCCGGAGACCATTCCCAAGCATATGGCCTTTTAGGACTTGAGATTCTTACATTCCTGCCAGGTCTCTTATAGACATTCTATGGAAGCATTTCTTAACATAAAGATATCTAGTTAGAAACATTGTGAAAAGCATAGCAAGTTCTAATCACGAATGTTGAACAAAAATGGTTCGATGACTAACATGAAATTTTACTATAAGTTGAGTGACTAGCAGTGTATTTATGCATATAAGTTTGTCGGGTTAGGACTTATCTTTGACAAGTTGAACTATCAAGTAATAGGTGGTCCTGCTTTGTTTTCCTGCATAGTTGCATCTGGAATATGGAAGCACACACAACCACAATGTTGTTTTTAAGTCTCTAGCTATCTTTTGTGAGCTTAGGATGCTTGGCACGTTGTGTGTGCTTCTTATTTATTGCTTGATTTCTAAATTGACTCGCTACAAAATGTATGCAGGCTTCTAAGAAACTCGTATTGCATATTATTCCTGGAGAGGTGCCCAAGGTTATTGCTTTGCTTCAATTCCCGACTATTAAGGTTTTCTGCTGTTTTATGCACCCTTGACATTGGTGTTTCGAAACAAGGTTTTGTTCGGGTTTATGACACAATATACCTGTGTAGAACAGTCAACCTTCACGTTTGGTTGCTTAATTACTTGCATTGTACAAAACGTATGTGCCCCGCCCCTGTTTGACAATCATTATTTGGAAACAAGATGTTTTGAATGCTGATTTTTAGAAGAATGTGCTTAAAAAGTAAGAAAATTTTGAGTTTACGTGCACAATATTTTATTTTGTAATTGTATGATTTAAAATAAGTATGTAGAAAAAAAGAGTTTTTAAATAATGGTTGTCAAATAAGGGCCTAAGGTGAAATCCTATACCATAATATGGCTTTTGTAAAACATGTTTGATACATTAAATTAGAAAGAATAAATTATCATATTTTTTCTTGTACTTCTCAAGTTGAATATCCTACGTTGAATAAAGATAAAAATATAGACCAACTTATAAGGGATTAGACCACTCATTTTAATAAAGTTACATTTTAAGATCTAACCGAAATCTTAATTTGACATTAGAGCCCGTGAAACTCCGTCGAGTGATCAATCAAATTAAGACTCATAAATGAGCACAAGATTTCAAGATTGATTTGTTTAAACGAGCCCCTATGTTGTGGGGACATGTTGAGGGATAAAATCTCATATCAAATAAAGATGAAAAATATAAATCAATTTATAAGGGTTTAAATTACTTCTCTTAATAAGGTTAACATTTTAAGATGAAATCTCAAATCTTTACAGTCTAGTTGAGTGAGTGTTTAGATACAAGCAACGTATTGCTCAATTTCTACGTTTTTACAAGATAAAATGTTCCTCCCTCAAAGGAGATGAAGTATGGAAGAACCTACCTCAATTCTTTATGATATCATAAAGAATCAACTTGTTCTTTTTTCTACCTACATATAGCTTGGAATAATGTCATTGAACAACCCCCTAGAAAACCAGAGGATTGTGTGGCAGCCTCCTATTGGTGCACAAGTAGCAGTCGCACAAACGCTTCCTCAATAGGTGGTTATCACACAACCCCCTAGTTTTTCCAGAGAGTTGTTCAAGTACCCCCCCCCCCCCCTAGCATAAAAATGTAAATATATTTTTCAAATGCATATTTTGTTTTTAAAGAGATTTTCAAAGACAAGAATACAAAAGTAAACAAATAAATAGTTTATAAGGCTCAACACACACTTGGTCAAAGTTGGATTAATTTTAAGGTCTTATTTTGTAAGAAAGATACGTATATCTTGCTTTTATTACTACATGGAAAGTATACGTGCTTGCTTTTGTTGGGTGCAGATTAAAATCTACTAAAAGTTTCAAGTCAAAGTTAATAATTAATTGTAATCACATATTTTTCACAAAATTTTAATCATATATTTTATCAACTTTTATGAAATTATATATGAATCACTTTCACCAATTTGTTTACGACTTCTTCCTCCTATAAGCTACAAACATAATAGCCATGTAGGGAATCCCTTTTGTACAATCGAGGTTGACAACCTCCTCACAAAAGGAGGCCCACGATTTTTTATTCATCATGGGCCCCTTCCTATGTGTGTAGTATGGCCATACAAAATTTCCAATTCAATCAAATCAAATAATGAAGAATCAATGAATAATGGGTAGTTTTGGCACAAAATTATACATTCTTTGTGTTCTTTATTATATTCTTCACTTATTTTGGGTATCTTTTGAATATTTGAATAAGGGTTTGATTAGCATATCATTTACATTGAAAAATCATATTTACATTTAAAGAAAAAAGAATGATGCTCTTAGAAATCGCATCTTTGTTGTATTTTTATTATTAAATATAATATTAAATAATATTTAGTTGGTATTATTTTCATATTTAGTGTGCTTTTTGTGTTCCTGCAACCATTGGATGTAATAGCACTGCAATTGCTATCTGAAATACAGAATACTACTACAGTCGTTATCTGTAAAGTAAAATGACACTAAAGTCGTCATCTGTTGTAATTTGATTTTTTCAACGAAATGACATCTAATAATGGGCCCACTAACGTATGTAACATAAAAGATTGATTAGTCACAAAGAAATATTGAAATAACATAACTTTTATATTATAAAGATGGTGAAAGCACAAGTCATCACACTCATGTGTATCGATTTAGTTAATGAACATATCTATCAACTTTTGTATGTGTCATGTACATATTACAATATAAATAAGTTTCACTTATTATATTTCAAGGACGAATGGACTGTTACTGCTTATACTTGTATTTATAAACATAACGGTACAAATATCGTTTTCATGATCAGTAACGACACGCGTCGTTTGAAATTTTCAACTATATCTGAATTTTCAACAAAACAATATTTAATAATGGACTCCTTAACGTATGTAATATAGAAAATTTGACAATGTCATAAATAACAAAACTATGTTTCACTATTGGTTCTTGGGGCACGGATAAGACGTGACTGCTTATACTCATTTTGCCCTTACTCGAGTATCATTTTTCATTAAAATACATTCTTGAGCGGTAATTTGACCCATTTTAACCACACGTTATTTAATAAAATAATATTACACGTAAATTTAAAATATTTTTTTATTTTTTAACCACATATTCTCCATCATAATACTATTACAAAATTTTATTTATTTATTTTTTTTATAAAAAAAAGGGGCTCAAACAACCTCAAAATGACACAAGGGTCGTTTTCATCTTAATAGTGGCACTTGTGCTGTTTTGTTTATTTTTTTCCACATTTTTTAAAATGTCTTTTAAGTTAATATTTGTGTTTCAATTATACATTTCTTTTTAGTTTGTTGTTATTCCATGATAATGACACATGTTACGTTATTTGAAATATAAGCATCCATGAAAATGACAAAAGTATCGTTACTAAACTTATAAGAGGAAAATGAAAACAACGTACGTGTTGTTATATTTGTTACAAACTTTCATGAGAACAGAACAAATATCATTATTGAGATAAAAATGTTTATGATTCGTTAGGAGGTTCAATATTTGATATTGTTGTATTGAAATAAAATCAAAATATATGAGAAATCAATACAACGGCAAAAGAACTGTTACTGAAATGAAAACAACCCTTCTGTTGTTCTATCTATAAATGTAAGTTAATAAATATGCTTATTAATTGTTAGTCCAGCCTCTCAATGATGGCACAACGTCATTATGATTGTAAATTTACTTATCTATAAGAACGAAACTTGTGTCGTTGTTAAGATGAAAATGCCTATAAAAACTTTACAACCATCGTTATGCTTGTAAATATACTTGTTATGAGAATGACACTTGTGTCATTATTGAGATGAAAACGTTTATGAGAATGATACAACTATCATTATATTTGATTTATAAGCGTTCATGAGAATGACAAAAGTGTCGTTTACAGTATTTAAAATATCTCTGAGAATGGCATCAATGCCGTTACTGAGATGAAAAGTTTTAGGAGAATGACACAAATGACATTACCGAATTATAAACTTCTATTATTACTGTGAGAACAGCACAACTTAAGATGTCCAATTTTAAAGGTCGTTGCGTTGGAAACAAACGAAAATAAAGAAAAAATAATAAAATAACTCAAGTGTCGTTATTAATAATAAAACGACACTTTCATCATTTTGTTTATGATTACGAATTTAAGTAGTCACGATCCGTCCTTGCCTCGAAAAATAATAAGTTGAACTTATTTAAGTCACAAGATAAACATGACATTTTAAAAAATTGAGAGATATGCACATTACTTGTATTTTGTTGAAAATAATAGAATTATTTGTGACTATATATCAAATAATTTATATTATTTCAATTGTTCTTTGTCACGTGACCTACTTTTTTTTTTTGCATACTTTATGGATCCAATGCTCGAGGATAAAAGGTCATTGAGAACGACACTTGTGTTGTTATTTAGATAAAAAGTTCTAAAAGAAAACACAATTGCCGTTCAGAAGATGAAAAAGTCATTGAAAACGACACTTGTGCTATTACTTATATAAAAAGTTCTAAAAGAATGACATAAGTGCTGTTATCGAAATATAATTTCTCCATAAGGACAACACTTGTGCTGTTACTATAAAGAAAATTATACTTATGTCGTTCTGCCTATAAACACGAGTATAGACAGTCACGATCCATCTATGTCCTGAAACTCATTTCAACTGCAAGATTGACATACCGTTTACAAAAATTGAGAAATGTGCTCATTAGTTATATTTTCTAACGAATCAATATAATGAATTGTAATTTTAATAACTCGATATTGTATAGCCTAAGTCAATTCAACCATTCTTTGTCATGTGATCAACCTTTCTGACCTTCTTAAGTTAGAGAATCAAATTTTTGAGGTTGTTATGTTGGAAAAGAAGCAAGATATTTGATAAATCAATAGAACGACATAAGAGCCGTTAAACGACACTTGTATCGTTCTATCTATAAATACAAATATATGCAGCCACAACTCATCCATGCCCCGAGAACCAATAAGTAGAACTCATTTCAATTGCAAGACGGACATGTCATTTACAAAAGTTGAAAGATGTACTCATTAATTATATTTTCTAATGAATTAATACAAAGAATTGTGATTTCATCAACTCGATATCGTATAGTCTATGTCAATTCAATTATTCTTTGTCGCATGATCAACCTTTCCAACTTTCTTAAATTAGGGGATCCAATGTTTGAGCTCATTACATTGGAAAAGAAGCAAAATATTTGAGAAATCAATAGAACAACACAAGAGCTGTTAAATAACACTTTTGTCGTTTTGTCTATAAATACGAGTATATATAGCCACGACCTATCCATACATCAAGAACCAATAGTTGAACTCATTTCAATTGCAAGATGAACATTCCGTTTATAAAAGTTGAAAGATGTGATCGTTGATTATATTTTCTAACGAATTAATACAAGGCATAAGGTATAGGAAGAAATAGAATCAAAAGTGTAAGGAAAATTATCATTATGTTTGTAATTTTGTTTATGAAAATGATACTTGTACAGTTACTGAGATGGGAATGTCTATTATAACGATATAACTGTCATTATGCTTGTAAACATACTTGTTCGTCAGAACGATACTTATGCTGTTATTGAAATTAAAAATTATAAGAAAATGACACAATTGCTGTTAAGAGGATGAAAAAGTTCCTTGAGAACGACACTTGTGTCATTACTGAGATAAAAAGTTCTAAGATAACAATACAAGTGCTGTTTAGAATATGAAAAGGTCCTTGAGAATGTCACTTGTATCGTTTTTGAGATGAGAGGGTCCAATACTTGAGGTATTGAGATGAAACGGAAGCAAAATATTGGTGAAATTAACTGACAGCACAATTCTATCGATATTTGTCACATAACTAACATTTCTGACTTTCTTAAGTTAGGGGGTCCAATACTCTAGATTGTTGTGGTGGAAATGAAGCAAAATATTGGAGAAATCAATAGAACAACATAAGCACCGTTAAACGTTACGTGTGTCGTTTTGTCTATAAACACGAGTATGAACAGTCACAACCAGTTCGAACCCCAATATTCGATAAGTTTAACTCATTTATATTGTAAGATAGACATGCTACTTACAAAATTTGAGAGATTTTCTCAATAATTATATTTTTTAATGAATGTAGATCACGATTTGTGATGTTACTAACTTGATATCATATAATCCATATCAATTCTATCGATGTTTGTCACATAACTAACATTTTTAACTTTTTTAAGTTAGAGGATCCAATACTCGAGGTCGTTGCAATGGAAAAGGAAGCAAAATATTAGAAAAATCAACAGAATGACACAAGTGCTGTTAAACTTGTCACGTGTGTCATTCTGTCTATAAACACAAGTATGAGTAGCCACAACCTTTCAAGCCCCAATATTCGATAAGTTAACTTATTTATATTGCAAGATGGATGTGTCGTTTACAAAATTTGAGAGATGTGTTCATTAATTATATCTTTAAAGAATGTAAATCATGGTTTGTGATGTCTCCCACTTGATATCATATAATTTATATCAATCCTATCGATATTTGTCACATAACTAACATTGCCGACTTTCTTAAGTTAGGAGGCCAATGCTCGAAGTCGTTGCGGTGGAAACGAAATAAAATATTGGAGAAATTAATAAAATGATATAAGTACTGTTAAACGCCAAGTATGTCGTTCTATCTATAAACGTGAGTATGTGAATCTACGAACCTTCCAAGCTCTGATATTTGATAATTTGAACTCATTTAAGTTATAAGATGAACATATCATTTACAAAATTTGAAAGATATGTTTATTACCAATGTTTTGAAAATCGACCCGAGCATTGACCGAAAAAAATTCACAGGTCAATGGTCAAAAAGTTCAACCGGAACCGAACTAGGGTCGAACCGGATGCAATAACTAAATACACGATAATAAAATATAATAAAACAGTTTTTTTTTTTAATTTTCATACTACTCATTCAACGTAAATACAAATTCATTTTGGCTAATTAAAATTGAAATCGTTTGAGCTTAGAGAAAATGATGTATAACGTTATTATGTTAATAATGAAGTGATTTTTAAGCTAAATTTGTAAAGTGAGCTCAAAATCAAAGTAAAATTGAAGTTAAATATGCAAACATGGAAAATAGGTAATATGGGCAATTGAAAAGGAATCCCACATTGGTTGTTGATAGAAGTTGACATGCACATATTAAACATATGTACTCTAGCATGAAAAAGAATTCCACAGCGGAAGTTGCTAAAACATTTTGAAGAAATTATGTCTATAAATATGCTGGCAATCCAAACCCCCCTACGGGTCTTTCAATTCACTGCATGACCCAATTGTGAAGTTAAAAATTTTAAATTATATAAAAAGAAGTCCAGAAAAAAGTGGAAAACCATGTGGAAGCTTCAAAAAAATTTTGGAAAATCGTGATCAGTTCACGGGTTAGTGTTAAATCAGCCGGTTTAGCGATTTTTTAAACTATTTTCTTGCATTTGGTTATTAACATATAATTGACCTAATTTTAGACCTAGTTCCTAGGTTTATCGGTTGAACAGCCGGGCCGGGTCAATTTCAATATGTTCATTATTTAATCAACTTGAAAAAAGAGAGAATAGCACAAATGCAGTTGCTATTATGAAATCGGCACAAGTGTCGTTACGAATGTAAACATTATATGAATAATTGATACCGTGTATATTCTGAAATTAATTATTATTAAATATATAATATTTAATTTTTAAACATCATTTTTATATTTTACATGGAAGATTATACCCCAGAATAATACATTTTTGTTACCACGAGATATATTCGTTACCGCTTATCATTTGAAACCAAACCTCTCCTCAGGAGGATAGATGAGGCGATCGGGTAAGATCCGATAACGATTATAGTGTCGTTCTAGCTCACAAATAGTGGTTGGAGTAACGTTATCGTCCAATAGTTGCTAACAGTACAAAAATACACCGTATACAAAAATAAATCCACTAAAATATATTTCCTACTATATTCAACAGTAAAAAAGTAATAATGTACATAAGATTTCTAGAAGTACCTTTTTTCCTTCAAATATATTAGAGATTTCGAAGTACATAATATAGAAACAAAAATTCTTGTTCAAATGCTCAAAATATTAGAGAAGATAGGTGAAAAATTTATTGAATAACAAGATTTTAGGGTAACAAGCACAGAGAGAGATCGTGATGCATTTTGGAGATGAATTTAGGAATTTGATTAGATTAAAAGGGACGTTAGAGTCTTTTCCATGGTATGATGTTTTGAACATTTGATATTATTTGTTTATTATATTTTATAAATGAGGGTCATTTGACCAACTAACATTGAAACAACGTAATTTAATTAAATACATTAGTTGACTAGGCTATTTAACAAACTCTCCCTTATTTCTATCAATAAATTAAACATGTTTATAAATTATTGATGCAAAATTGAAAATGGAATCAACTTTAATTAGGTAAAAAAAGGAGAAAGAAAAATTCTCAGCCCATGACTTTCATCATGGGACACTTGGACTCATTTTGTTTAATATACTTATAGATATATTTTTTAAATGAATAAAATTATAATAGAATCAACTTTAATTCTGGTATAAAGTTAAAATCCTACAAATTAGAAGAAAAGAAATATTCTCGAACTCCATGATTTAGGATTCAAGGGTAAGATAGTAAATATATTATCAAATACTTGCACGTTTGACGTTTCCCCTGCTTATAAGTTATTGACATTTTGGTACGGTAAAGCAAAGCATACTAATTTTTAACTTACTTTTGATTGATTCTTGAAAAAAAAAAAAATATTTTTTATTTTTTAATTATACATTTCTACTGTTCAAAAATTCAAATGGGGCTCAATCAAAGGCTTAATAATTGATAATTAATTAAATACGTCGTCAGTTTATATTATAATCATGAACTCTACAGGTACGGGAAGGCGCTCACTCTCATAAGCCTCACTCGTACTGTGTCCGTTACTTAATTTTTAGCTTTTGTCCCCCAGAAATATTATTCTTAAAGTTGCTTTGCGATTATCGATTTTCTTGGGTGCAGTTGCACAGTGTAATTCACAGTAAGTTTCTATTTCTGTATCTATACATAAATTTGTATATTATGCCCGTTGAATAATATGTTCTTTAAGTGAATTATTGTTTTAATTTCCCGTCGAATAATATCTTCTTTAAGTGAGTTATTGTTCTAATTTACTCAAATTTTTTTTAATTTTTTTGGGGTAATATTCGTTTTGTGGGTATTTTCCAGATCTAGAAATGATTTCTTTCTGAACTTGTAATTTTGTTGGAATTGTTGTTTTATTTGTAAGATTTAATCTTTTGGAGATATTTATTCTAAAAATTAGGATTATTTTCCGCAAATTCCTTGTTTCATAGGATGCGATTTGTGTTTTGATTTCGGATCGCTTGTTCTCACCATAAATTTAGATTTAATTTGCTGAATTTTTCTTTATTTTGTTTTTTTTTATTATAACAGTTTGATTATCAGCAAATTATTCCTGTCAGTTATAGGTAAAATTTCAGCTTCAATTTCTTAAATAAGTCATTAAGGAAGTACCAAACATCATTCATTATACTACATATTTGAGTTTAAGTTGGAATAAGCTCAGCCATCAAATATAAATCTGCTCTCAGATCAAGTAACTGCACCCAAAGCAACGTGCGTGTCTTGATAATATCAAATTGAGCTAAAATGATGAATATCTTGATTTTTTCAGTGTGTAGACCCATAGGCCCATCAGCATTTTTTTTTTCAATTGTCCTGCTAACTGGAACTGTAGAAACATCCAGTTCTCCTTCTGTTTTATTTATTTATTTATTTATTTTTTATCATATTGGTGTTCTTTAGTTTTAGATCTTTTGTACTTCACGTTACTCTATTTCCCGTATTTACATATTGCTTGCCGTTTGATTTCTCTTCAAATATCTACCTGGTTTAGGAAAATGGATGGATCATTCCAAGGTGGCACTAGTGTGGATTCCTTATTGCGAAACTACAAGCTAGGGAAAACTCTTGGAATCGGTTCATTTGGTAAAGTTAAAGTTGCTGAGCATATATTGACAGGGCACAAAGTTGCTGTCAAGATTCTTAACCGTCGTAAAATAAAGAATATGGATATGGAAGAAAAAGGTTTAGTCAGATTTTTGCAAGACATATAGCTGTTATACATTCTGTTCATAAATGTCCATGGAGAAGCTTATTGTCTACATTTGGGAGATGCACATCTCCACTATATAATGCTGTATTTTAATCTGGAATAGTGTACATGGTTATCATGCAATCTTCTTAAAATAAATTTGCTTTATGTCTGTTTTTCTCTTAGCAGATTTAACTGGAGGGCGTCATATTCTTTTGCATTTAGATACTTAATTTTTGTTCTCCATTAACTTTATTTAACCTTGTTGGTACATTGCTGGGGAAAAACCTGTACTCTGGTTTACTATTGACATTAATATAGACCGCTGTCTTTGCAAAAAGTTGATGTCTCATGATGTAGAGTTCCTATTATATTGTTTATGCCTTTCATGTTCCAAGTTTGGGTTTCTCTTCTGCCTCAATAATTAAGTTCAGTTTATCGAAGCTTTCTTCCCATCTAATACAAAAGAAATTTCCTGAAATGCTGATTATTATGGTTTCATTCTTATTATTCTATATATTTAATTGTTTGTTTGAAAATTTCGGTGGTTGGAAGCCATCCAATGTTGTTGTCCTTATCTAGAACGATGGTCTTGAATCATATAAAATATTTCAAAAGGGTACAGCTTGATTTCATGTTGGGTCGTCTAATTTACAATGATGCTGGATTGACTGGATCGAGCTTATTTATCTGATGTTATCAGATAAATTGAATAGTCTTCTTGTCCTTTTGCAGTTAGAAGAGAAATCAAAATACTGAGATTGTTTATGCATCCTCATATTATACGTCTCTATGAGGTTATTGAGACGCCAACAGATATATATGTTGTGATGGAATATGTGAAGTCTGGTGAGCTGTTTGATTACATTGTGGAGAAGGGTAGATTACAGGAGGATGAAGCGCGCACTTTCTTTCAGCAGGTAGAAGGCTCTTTATGCATGTGTCTGTAATGACTAATCAATGCTTTGTTTTTCGAATTTAAAAACTCTAATCATGTGCTGATTATGGCAGATAATTTCTGGAGTTGAGTACTGCCACAGGAATATGGTTGTTCATAGAGATCTTAAACCTGAGAACCTTCTTTTAGATTCGAAGTCCAATGTGAAGATTGCAGATTTTGGTTTGAGTAATATCATGCGTGATGGCCATTTTCTGAAGACTAGTTGTGGAAGCCCAAACTATGCAGCTCCAGAGGTACAGTATAGAAGTTGCAATGCTGACCAAAAGATGTATATTTACTGAAAGGATAAAAAGACATGGAATAATGCAGCTTGAAAAATTTGCAAGATTATGATGTACATTATTATCTGTAGGTTATTTCTGGGAAACTGTATGCAGGGCCAGAAGTAGACGTATGGAGCTGTGGTGTAATTCTCTACGCACTTCTATGTGGGACCCTTCCCTTTGATGACGAAAATATTCCTAACCTTTTCAAAAAAATAAAGGTAGATTCAGGTTTTCTTACAGTGTCGATCATCTTGGCTGAGTTTCATTTTCTTCAGATTGTTGTCCAAGTTGACTTCAATACAAGTTTAAAAATTCTTATTGCAGATATTCTGGGGGTATCACTACACACCATAATTTCACTACCTTTATATTATTTCTAACTGTTAGAAGCATTTATGTGCAAGCTGGACCTTAAGCTGCTCAAGTTCAGTTTGCATATAAACAAACCTAAGATTGGACAAGCTTGACTCATCTATTTTTCAAGTAGTCTTTGTATGAGTTGCTTCCCTGCAAAGCTCAAGTCTGTTAGTTAATTTACATAGCATTTGGTCCTCATGATTGGACCGAAGCTGCTTATCCTTATTTCCTGTAAGCCACATGGCATGAGAGTTTACATGATTTGACCAACATGTTTTGAGTAGAATTCTATTTGTTTATTTAGACTAGTTTAAGGGTGTACAGAATTCTATGTTAATGTCAAGTATTTATTGCAATTTTAAGCTTTATTTAATGGTGTTACAACTTAATCCTACCCAGAGTATCATTGTTTCTTCTAAATAAAAACAGTTGTAATCCTCATTATGCAGTTGAACTACTTCATTCTTATTTTGTTATAATTTGTCGTTAGGGTGGGATATATACCCTTCCATGTCACTTATCTGTCAGTGCAAGGGATTTGATTCCGAGAATGCTTATTGTCGATCCTATGAAGCGAATCACAATTCCTGAGATTCGTATTCATCCCTGGTTCCAAGCTCACCTGCCTCGCTATTTGGCTGTGTCGCCACCGGATACAATGCAACAAGCCCAAAAGGTTCGGTGGCATTATCAGTGTGTGCGTGTGTGTATAATTTTCTTACTGAAATCTATGTACCTGTTATTGTTCATTTCAGAGTCAGTACATGGCTTATTTTTTAAATCTGTGAGCATTGTGATAACATCTTTCCAACATGGTGCCACTTTCAATTTATTTTGCATTTTATGCTATTAGTATATGTTGAGTACATCAAACTTTTGGTAAGATTAGCAGCGAGCGACTGAATTGAGCACTTACTTGCTAGTGATTGCTTATTAAATAGTAAAATTATCTCAACATGGTACAATGATTTCTCCTCTCTCTCACACACACATGCATGCACTAATTGTTATCCTCCGATTATATCCATTTTTTAACAAAAAATTGGAAGAGCATCATTTCCTTTTACAAGAAAATCTATTTGAGGAATGTGAAGAAAAATAACTGTAAATATTGTGCTAATCTCCCTTCCAGTTACATGTGTGTGTTATTCATCTGAGTCAATATCATAAAGGCCCATCACCTCCTCTCCATTCTATTAATATAGTCTTTTGTTTTTCCTTTCTTATATTATTCACTTGATCTTATTGTTCCCTGATGTGTGGGATCTTTTGTAGTTATGTCCTGCTGCTTTTAATGTGTCTAGCAATTAAAACCTTTCAATTTCGTTCATCTTTTTCATTGCAGATTGATGAAGATATTCTTCAGGAAGTTGTTAAAATGGGATTTGACAGGAATACCCTTGTTGATTCTCTTCGCAACAGAGTTCAAAATGAGGTGATCTTTTGTTACTCTGTCATGTATTCATTTTGTACATTTCAAGTTTCTTATTTGGACTTTATGTCAGGGTACTGTTACATACTATTTGATGTTAGACAACCGGTTTCGGGTTTCCACTGGCTACCTCCGAGCTGAATTTCAAGAAACTCTGGTGCGCTATTTTAATGTCAAGTTAATAAATAAGGCTAGAACTTATTTCTGATCTTATTTCCAGATGATGATTTGTACATTTGGTTATGTCATCTGAACGGGTGTTTTTAATAATATGGAATCCACAGTTTCAGTGCTTCTGCTTTGCCATCTCTGAACTTCTCACTCCATATTCGATATTAACATGTTCTCAATTTTTTAAATTGCACTTTTTGATAATTTAATTGTTCACACATATGAATGAACCCATATATCTATAGGAATTTGGTAGTAACAACTTGAATTCAAGTGAGAATGTTGCATCGCCTGTTGGGCATCATGCTCCTGGAGCTGTTGATTATCCACAATTTGGAGGAAGACAGTTTCCAATCGAGAGGAAATGGGCACTTGGGCTTCAGGTTTGTTTTCACATCCTTGTAATTATACATTTGAGGCTAGAGATGGAGGAAACCTGAGGAAGAAATGGGCAGACTGACAGGCTTGCTTACTTTTACTGTTTTATATGTGATTCTTAGTGATATATAGATTCATTGAGCAAATAGTTGTAAAAATGGGTTTCGGATTATGTTTTTCCAGGGAGAGGATTTTATTTTAGTTTTGGTTGGTGTGGAGTTGAAGAAAATCTAAGTCTATCCATTGCCCTTATAAAGTGTTTAAACTGTTATTTCAACCTTACATGTCACAGTTTTACAGCCACTCATCAGAGATAATAACTAAGTTCAATTTCTCACTCATTTCATTAGCTATTCATATTCTTTTGGCCTTTTTAATAGTCCCGAGCACATCCTCGTGAAATAATGAATGAAGTTCTCAAAGCTCTGCAAGAGTTGAATGTTTGCTGGAAAAAGATTGGGCACTACAACATGAAATGTAGGTGGGTTCCTGGCATTCCTGCGCATCAGGAAGGCATGGTTGACAATTCTATGCATGGTAATCATTACTTTGGAGATGAATCTGCTATTATAGAAAATGGCAGTGTTACTCAACCGCAAAACGTTGTCAAGTTTGAAGTACAGGTAATAATTTTTAATACTATGTATATTCTTACTTGTTGGGTCATATCACTAACTAATTATTTATAAACCAGTGGCACAAGTGTATAGAGCACCTATAAGAGGAGGCACAGAAGTTCAGTTATCATTACTAACTATAGGTTTACGTATGCATTTTTTGTCTTGTTAATTACCGGGGTGGTGGTGGGGGATGGGATTGTTTAGTACACAACATGCACACTGTTGACGCTTTCTCTAATTATACACTTAAGCATCGTTCAATTTATATTGCAAGTAGGGGGTTACTGACGTATCCTAGACACCAACATCTGCACAGATAAAAAAGAGACATTTGAAAAGGGTGCAATTACTAAAAGAGTAATAGGAAATTTTGTTTTTAGTAAGATGGACATGTTTATATTGCCAATTAGTTTTAATCTCTGATCTACCGGAGACCAACAAACCTTTGCGTCATACAATAAAAAATATTCCATTTCCAATTAAATGACCAGCTATAGCTCCGATCGTGGAGCTTCCTGTTGAAATTAGCATGATTTTCCTGATTGACAATCAAGATATTAAACTGAGTCTCAAAGTTGCTCATCTTAAGCCTGTTGTGATTTAGATGTATCACATCACTGGAAACAAGTTATATGTCATGGGCAAGTGGATTAGACAGTAATGGGTAAAATTACAGCAAAAGAATCTATAATCTTGTTCATCGTACTCCACGGTCTAACACTAATCAAATGTACACTTACAGTTTAATCCACTCATTTACCAATTAGCATTTTGTTATTTATCTGTTGACTGCTTATTAATTGTTGTTTGGTGTTTTTACTTTTGTGCTTCCAGCTGTATAAAACTCGTGAAGACAAATACCTGCTCGATCTACAGAGAGTTCACGGCCCACAATTTCTCTTTTTGGATCTTTCTGCTGCATTCCTTGCGCAGCTCCGTGTCCTCTAAAGTTAGCTCCTTTTCCCATCATGCTCTGTTTGGTTCTAAGGAAAAAAGTCAATGCTGTAAATAAATTATTACTAATTTAAGCCCCCTCTATTTTCATCTTCCCCCACCTTCCCACCTTTAATCTATTAAAGGTTAATGTCGTCGCAAGCCAATCTTTTTAGCGACTCTATTATGAGTTGGGGCTTCTTGTACGACAATTTCCCCTTACATGGTTGTTACATCTCTTTCTATGATGTTATTCAAGGTAAAAAGTTTCAGATTTTGTTCAGTTCTTCATATCAATCCATGAATAGCACTGTCGATTTTATTATAGCTTCTTAGTAGTACACATGAAAAATACCTTGCAGTCATAAACACTTGGAAATCTTCTGTATTTTTACACGTGCTGTTTCATGGAAGTAAATTAGGAAAATAATCGAGAGCTGGGGGTCACATGCAGAGCTATGGCATATATTGTAAACCTCTATTCTTAAGGATCGTGTTGTGGAAGGTTTTGGTGTTCATTTTGGGTGTTCTAGGAAGTGGAAAAGCTTTCTTAGAACAAATTTAAAACGAATAGATCTCCATATATAGAGTTCGGAGTTCTGTCCAAAGCAGAGGAGCTGCTCAGTGATTTTGGAATATTATAAAACGCTTAGACTATCATACCCCCATCACAAGGTTTTGCAGTGGCCATTATATTGTAGCTGGATAGTTGGATGCTCTGGGGATCAATTCCTCTTTAACCCAATTCAGTGGGCTCAAACTTTGCATTCTTGTATGGTAATGGAATATGGATGGGATATCCTTCTCGACTATAAGGGGAGATGCAACCAGTCAAATTCAGCATGTGGGGTTGAAGGATTTGATCCTATTGTTCCGAGAGGAATAACTTGTCATATTTACCTTGCATAATGTGTTTGCCTAGGACTGTCACTTGGGAACATTAAGTGTATATTTGGTATGTAGTATTAGATTGTAAGACAGTATGATGGACGGCGATGGACGGCTTTTTTAACTTCGTTTGCTTATTTAATTACGTCTACTTCTTGTCTAATTTGCCTTACCAAATGTATAATAATGAAACTAGGCTTAGAGATTAACGGTTAATTTCTGTATCTGCCTTGCATAATCCCAAGTTTGAACCCTTATTCAGGTGACTTACTACAACTTTGTAACGATCACTGCTCCAGAATTAATTAAAAATATGGAAGGGAAGGAGAAAATACTAGCCTAGGTTCATCACCAGGTTTAGATATTAATGTTTAATTTATAATATATCAGGTAGTTAAATTTTGTGATGGCTATATATTAAAGTTCGAAAAAGAGACTTTCTAAGGTCGTGAGACAAAAAGAATGGAGCCTTCCCTCCATTGGTGCATTAGGTGTGGATAGTGATATTAACTAGATTCGTGGAGGCTCGAGGATTTGGATATATTATTGGAATGATATTTTTTCCTACATTCCAAATACTCTGTATCAAGCCCAATAAATTATTTGAAGCTCTGCAATGGTTTCGGGACAATGCTACACTTACAGAATTGGTTGAGAGAGAAAACTTGGCGAAAATTCATTGGTAGTTGCGGGGAAAAAAGATAGTTTGAATCACAGCAGCACCTGTAAAAACTCTGTGAACGAGAATTCTGTAGATCTGGCTTTTTCCATGGTTTCAATACTTTGCAACAGCATGTTGTAAAGGTAAAGCTATAGTAAAAGCTGTTAGTACAAAACGAAATAACTATTATTTTTAGTTATTGGGAGAACCCAAGTATTCTCTTTTTGATTTGCGAAACAACTTGTGAAAAGAGTTTTCCTTTTTTCCCTTTTGAAATGCTCAACTGGTAGGTTTATACAATTCGTCAAAACACGATTTTTCTTGTATCTTTTTAAACTGGGTGCCTTCTCTATGGATAAAAGACTTGCTATCGATTATTTAATGCTTGGAAGCGGAAAGAAACAAGCGAGATTAGAGTTAGTCAAGTGTCTCTCCGGCACAATCAAAGGAGAGGTTGTGATGTCATTTTTCTGTGATTCAGTTGGTACTAATTTTAGAAAATTTCATATGGGACATAACTTCTGTACGAGAATGGCAACTGTAGAGCAAAGACAGAATGAAAGATAATATTCAAAAAACTATTCAATGAATCAAACGGAGTGATGAAAAAGGAATTCCATGGTGGCACCAAGTTTATGGAGGCCAACACATTTTCCCTTGTCTTATGAAGCCACTCTTGTTTTGAGTCTCATTTGTGTAAGAAAAATTATTTTGGAATAGTGATTTTTTGGGCATTTACGGTTAAAAATAAAAAAAGTTTTCTATTTACGTGTAAAATTATTTTATGGGAGAATGCGTTACTGAAAAGAGTTGTGAAGCGAAAATGATGCTGTAAAATGAAGAAACAGACGAATTGTTTCAAACCAAACTGATTCTGAGATATTCAGAAACGTTTGTACGATTAATTCCAATGAGAATGATTCCCCACATTGTTGCATTTTTGTATCCAGAAAATGCCGAACCCATAGCTCTCCTAGAAGGGTTACCATTTGGACGAAGCTTATGCTTGCAGATAAGCATAGTGGAGTGTGATGCTTCTTTTTCTTCTACTGGTCTAAGGGCCGTTTGCTTTTGCTTCATGTAAAAGAGCTTTTGAAGAAAGATTCGTTTTTATTTGAAAACTAATTTTCGGAAGAGCTCTATATTCTAAAAGTGCTTTTAGAAAAAGTCACATTGAATTAACTTCTTCTAGAACCTCTTCCAACTAGAAAAAACAGTTTCATGAAATTAGCTAAACAGTTCCAACAACAGTTTTTAAGTCTTAAAAACTCCTTCAAACTTTTCAAAAGCCATGCCAACAAGCTCTAATATATTTATAAGTATTGTAGGTGTTCTTTGTAATGTCGAATGTGGTTCTTGTCACTTTATCTCCAGCTCCCACGACCTAACAGCTTTGCTACTTCTGCCCTCACTATACAATGTTGGGTAGATTGTATTTGCTGGGTTTTAATATCCAATAAGTTCCGGGAAATAATGCTAAATGTGAAAAGTTAATTTCATAGGCCTCGTCTAATGGTAAATTAATTACAAACAATCAAGTCCAAAGGCTCTACCTGGTCCATACGTACTACCTCTTGGATAGCTTTGAAATTTGGCCCATTTAACTTTATTATTTTGTGGTTTCTTTTCTTGCATTCTTTCGTTGTTTTTCTTCTTGCCTTTGTGGTTTCAAATCCTCATCATCATCTTGTCCTTTGTGGGTGAGATTGAGAAACAACTGAAGTGAATATGCTAGTTGTGGGTTAGAATCGTTTGAATTGGTTGATTGGTAGCGAAAGATAACATAAAACTGAGCTCAGAGAACACTGATTTGATGATTTTTATAGCAAGCTTCTACGACAATTGGTATTAGAACTTCAAGGTGGTGAATTTGGCACAAAAAATTGATAAAAAATAGTCCAAAGAATCGACTGAAACGAAATAGAATTCATATCGCAAAACTGTCTAGAAAACTAGCCAATAACCTTAGGCCATTTACGTGATTTTCGGCCAATCCAGAAGGTGTTTGATAAAACGGAAACCATCGGCGTGACGTGCAGGTAGAGGCGCACTAGGGTGATTGGCTGATGGCACATGAAGACCACGCGCAGAGTGGTTGGTGGCAAGTGAGGGTGTGTACAGTGTCTTTTAGCAAAGGTCTCTTCAAATAGTTTTTTCCTGACAATTTTTCTGACATTTTGATGTTAGTTTTTTGTTTCAGGTTATATAATGTAATATAGACAAATTGTTCTTCACGTGTTCAAGATTTGATGATGGTTAATTGGTTGTCACAGTTACTCGAGACTTTGGGATGAATAGTAGTGGTCTTAAAGTGATAAATTCGTATATTTATAATTTACGGACTCAAATTGGTTCGCTCTGATATATTGACTTATTCCAATTTAAATTTTAACATTAGCACGTCATTGTGTACAGTGACATTAGGATTGTGGTTACCGTGTGGGGGTAACATTACTTGTGTTAGAAGTTTAGGAATTATTTGCTCTATCTGAAGTGTTGGATTTAAATGCAAATTAATAATTGCTTCCGTGTTTAATTGCTTGCATTATGTGAGAATTTGAATTTTTTGTTAACGTATCTTTATTTTGCGTTGATTATTCAGTTAGAACACCTAGACTTGATCCGTTGGAATATTTCCTTGATCTATTATCGCGAATCTTACGGAACACTGAAAATTTAGAACGGTGTATACTGTGGTCTTAGGATTACTTTGAGTAACCTATTTGTACACTTTGATTGTTCTTTTTTCTCAAAATGTCTTCACATTTCGAAATTGAAATTTTTAATGGGAAATTGTATTTTTTAATTTGGTAACAAAAGATAAAGGGGATTTTGATTCAACAAAAAGTTTCCAAAGTTACAGATGCAAATTTCTTACAAATTTAATCGAAGGATAAAGGAACTTGCTTAAGAATATAAGGAACTTGCTTACACTTAGTTTACACATAACTAACATTATTTTGAGAAAAGTTGGAAAAAGTTGGAGGACTTATATTTGTTTAAATCTACTCTTAATAAGCTGCACTTGCTTGAAAGATTTTTTAGTTTTAAAATGGATACTTCAAAGGAGTTTAATAACAACCTGGATATTTTTAACAAACTTGTTCAACATATCATTAATTGTGATGAGAAAGTGTCTAAGACATTTAAGGCTATTATCTTACTTAACTCAAGGCTTGATTCATATAGAGATGTTAAGAATATAATTAAGTATATTAGAGATACCTTAACACTCAATATTATCATAGATTCCTTTAAGAGTAAGGAGATGGAGATTAAGGTTGAAAATGAATATAAAGGAGTGGTAAGTTATATGTGATTAGGAGCACAATGAAGTTTAAACAAATAAATTTGGATAGAGCACAATACAATAGTGATTCGAGTAGTGACTCGAGTTATGAGTGTGGTGAGAAGGGCAAAGAATAGGAAGTATAGTGGTAGACGGTGTATAATTGTGGTAATGTTAGACATTTTATTAGGAACTGTCCTAAAAAGAAGGATAAATAGGAGGATAAAATGAGAGGTGAGACGAATGTGGCTATAGAGTCGAGTGATGACCCTATCGAGTGATAAGGAGTATAATGAAGTTTAAGCAAACAAATTAGAGTAGAGGTCAAGACAGTAGTGATTCAAGTGATGAGAGTGGTAAGAAAGGCAAAGAATAGGACAAGACTAGTAGTAGACGTTGTTATAGTTGTGGTAATGCTAGACATTTTATTAGGGACTGTACTAAGAAGAAGAATAACCAAAAGGATTAGATGAGATGTGAGACAAATGTGTCTATAGGGTCGAGTGATGAAGAGTAGAATGAAGTTTAAGCAAACAAATTTGGGTAGAGCTCAAGATAGTAGTGATTCGAGTGATGAGGATGGTAAGATGGGCAAAGAATAGGACAAGTCTAGTGGTAGACGGTGTTATAGTTGTGGTAATGCTGGACATTTTATTAGGGATTGTCCTAAGAAAAAGAATAAACAAAAGGGTAAGATGAGATGTGAGACGAATGTGGCTATAGGGTCAAGTGATGACCCTATTCTGGTTTATTGAGAGTAAACCCAGTTATTGCATATACATCTACATGTAATTCTTTTTGCGTATATGTGATTGCTTAATTTTGTTGCATGACTATACGTTATATTTCAATGTGTTTGATTTCTGAATTTGCATGAACTCAAGAGCAATTTGATTACGTTGTGTAATTGTTTGCATGGATATTAGGTTGGTATGTATTAGCTGTAAGTGTGTTGTGTGTCTACTGGTGAAGTGGAGTATAGAAGAGACCTAAGGGTACATTGGTTGTTTGTACCGGGGATGTGGAGTGTGACGTTTGGATCACCAGTGAAGATGTGATTAAATGTTGAAATCCTTTATTTGTAAAGATCCTCATTAGGTGGAGTGTGAGAAAGACGTTTCTATCACTTCGGTTAGGTAGAGGCTCATTATTCACTTAGGTTGGGAGAAATGATGTGTTGATAGACGATTATCCAAAGGATTTTTACGATCTATTGTGGTTTATCAGCTAGACATGAGTTGAGTAATCAGTCTAGTGAGTATAGTGGGCAGTGAGAGGAAATGTGTTCTCGAGATGTAAGCAACACGGAATGACATAGGATAAGTGTGGTGAGATTTTTTCGTATGGTCATTTATATATTTGTTGCTTTGATCATTTGATTGATTAATTTAGTGTTAATCTTTGTTCTGTGTAAACGTGTTTTGAAAAGATTTATGTGTTATCCTATATTATATTTTCATCGCATGTTTATTTGCTCTTGATTGTTCACCGTGATTATCTACTTCTACTTGGGTATTTGTTTGTGATATTAGCCCTAGTGAGAATGTAAAGCAGGTATGATATGTGTTTTAGGTTCGAAAACGAGGTAAGGTCTGTAATTCCAATTTTGGTTACCTTGATTATGTCAGTACTAACTATGTGTTTTTACTATTTGTAGGTTTATTGGGTATCAAGTTGGAGATTTGTTGAATTTTTGACACTCAATAAATCTCGGACAATGATATTAAACGTCGAAATTTAACTTCATAGGCCTCAACCAATGGTCAAGTAATTACCAACAACCAAGTCCAAAGGCTTTACTAGACCCATAACTTTGAATCTTGGCTCATTTAATCTTATTATTGGTCCAACTAAAATCTAACCTAACCCTATATATAAACCCTAGCAGTTTTAAGTGTATGATTTGTGTGAAAAGTGAAGAAAAAAGTGGCTTCCCTTCTTCGTGAAAATCAGCTACCATTGAGAAAGAAAAACCGGTGACTTCTCTTTGTATTTTTTGCGGTCTCTTCTCTTGCCTACTTTCGTTGTTTTTCTGATTACAAATCGTTATCTTGTCCTCTGTGAATGAGATTGAAAAGCAACCGAAATGAATATATTGGTAGCGAAAGGTAACATACAACTGAGCCCGAAAAACACCAATCCTTAGAGCAAGCTTCTGATAGTATTTCTTCCTGTTGTTGCCCTATCAGTTCGTGCGTATTATTAATTTTATGTGGGTTTTTGAAAAAAACAAGAATGATGCTTATAGAAAGTAAATCCAACTAAAAGATAATACATTTACAATGCTTCAGACAGAAATGGAAGACAGACATGGGAACTCACTTTCCCAACAACAGCAAAACCGTTTGAAAGTGATGATTTGACAGTCACACCCACTCTAATTTTTTTTAAAACTATGCGTAGCATGATGCTGTTAACTTTCAATTTTCAACAGAATGAAGAAGAGGGGAGTTGATCCTGTCACTGTTTCCAGAATATCTGACTGAATTCATGGCTGGATCTTGATATGCAGTCGCAAGTTTATCATAAAAAGAAGCTATAGTCGGATCTCTCTGATCGTGTCGATCTTTATTTATTAAGCACTGCACAACAACGACAGATAGTTAACGAAGTTGATAGACCATAAACTCGGAAAATTCAATCAAGTTAACAGATACACTACAGGAATACCAAAAACTGAAATTCATCAGGCCCGTATAATGGACAAATTACCTCAGCAGGATAAGACTTGAACATGGGTAAGAACCTCCTCTGACAATAACTGTTGAATACGAGAGTGAGAATCGGGAGAGGAATCGTTAAGCTGGAAGCGAGAGGAACTTTCTTCAGACCAAATATTCCAATGGCAATAACATGCATCAGTATCAAGGAAAATATTGTTGAATCATGTACTACAGGCCAAAACTTTCCACCAGTTTCAAACTTGGGTGCATAAACGTTTAACAGCTGCGCCAGGACATAAAAGAGAAAAATCAATTGCCAATGGAACGGGTTTTCGAAGAACCTACTTTGATTCTCAAAATCAAGAGTCTACAGAAGAATACATATTAGTTTATGATATTGCCAACAAATGCTCACCTACTTTTCCATTCATGAATGATAATTCAAATTTAAAGTACGTAAATGCCATTAAAATATCTACAATTAAGGGAGAATGAGATGTTTTACAAGGATTGTAAATCAATCACTCTCTCATAAGAGTAAACTGTAAACCAATTAATCCTAACGCAAACAACTATTATATATTGGCCTAAAAAAGAAAGAAATGAAAGGGAAGACTTAGGCAAGAAACTCTTAAAACATATAGAGGCAGAAGTCCAAAGCCTACTTTATGTCTTTTAATTAGCTGAGGGAGATCAAGATAGAGACAAGGATACAGTTAGATTTAGAATATGATTGCAAAGTAGAATTTAATTTATAATAAATCTATTTAAAATTGATTAGATTAGTAAAAGTATTTCAATAATTTTTTAGTTTTTTAGAAGTTCTTATAATTCTAGATTGGTAGCTCTATAAATACATGGCTTATTCATCATAATATAAAATCCCTGATTAAATAAATAAAATTGATATCTTCTTTGCTCTCAATTATTCCTCTCTCCAGGCTCTTTCTTGTACGATAATAAATCATACGCTCTTGCGTCAATTTGGTATCAGAGCAATTCATTCTCCTTTGATCTATACCTTCTCAAATTCAAAAATTCACAAACCTTAACCAACCAACCATTTCTATCCAATCCATACACACCCGGGCACCTTCCACCACCCAATCCAAGCCCTATAACCACCTCATACACAACAATATTTGAACGGTACACCCATAAGAAGAATTCATCTCAGCAGTAGCAGTTCTTTCGTCTTTTTACTTAGTGACAGAAAAGGTGTAAAAAAAATCTGAAAAAAATGTAGCAGCGTATTCATCTGTTGGTTAGTTCAGTTGATGTCTTTTAGTTTCCAAAAAATTTAAATACTAATAATAATAAAGAGATGATATTAGCTCGATGGACTACTGTTCAATTATCCCAGTCAAAATGATCCATTACCAAAAAAAAAAAAAGGGGCCTAAATCATACAAGCCTCACACGCCCACTACCCAAACTAACTATCACAATCAAGCAAGCCCCAGCGCAATCCGTAAACCATTACATATCCAGGCCCAACCCAATAACATACCCACCTCAACCAATCCGCCAAATATAATCTATAGCCTGATAACCCTAGCCTAATCCTCTATAACCAAGACCTTTTCCTACATACTCAAGCCCATTCACCCATCAACCCAATCCATACACCTAATCCACGGCCCAGTAAACAAACCGCAGAAATCCAACTGATGCCGGATGTTACGTGAGAATTATAGGAGAAGGGGATAAGGTAAAGAAGAAGAGAAAGTGATGCAGCACCAATAGGATGATTAATAGAAATAGAAGAAAGATTCAGAAAGAATGGGGAATTAAGGGAGGGGATAGAAGAAGAATTTAATAGAAGAAGGGGAGATATGCGCCGTAAGCCACCAAAATAATTATTCATTCATCATCAACTGAAAATTACAATGCAAAATAGGTTTAAATAGTAAAGCAACCCTAACGAGCTTGGGCTCGAGCTTATACAAGTCCAAATTTAAATAATAGTCCAAGAAAATAAATAAAGCTTAAATAAAATAAGTAAACGTCGTCCGATATCCTCATCAACTCTCCCAGGGTAGGAGAAAAACTCGACCCTATCGAGTTGATAGATAGTATAGGCTGCAGTCAATCTGATACTCCAAATGCTTCAAGTCAAGCCACGGGAGACGATCTTTCTGACGAACCAAGTAACGAAATTCCATAATTGATAGTACTGAAAACTGTAGCTTATTCCCAAGAATATGATCTGACCAAGGGGGCCGATCTTTCATTCTAACCAAGTACTGATACTGGACTTCAAATAACCAATACTTATGCACCTCATCTTCAACATTTTCACATGATTGTACATAATGAGGAGCATAAGAAGTACGTCGATCTACCCAACAAACAAGGAAGTACTGAATTTTGTCATCATTGGTCAATACAACACGTTCATATAAAATAACATCAATTTTATCTTTGTGTTCTTTGATAGATGGTATTAAAGTAGAAATATCAATACAGTCAAATTGGGGGTCCACAAAGTTAGGTAGCAATGGATCATCAAAGGAAGTAATACGGTATTTGTAAGTAATGAAGTCCTCAATATTTAAAGTAGAGTGGTGGCTCAAATGTGATGAAAGGGCAATGACATGTGCATTTGAACCAACATGCTTTAAAATTTTTAAAGGACCAGCACTACAAGCTTGCAATATAACATAATCTCCAATATTAAATTCAAAATATCGTTTATGCGAATCAGTTTGAAATTTATATAATGCATTACTTGCGTCATGTTGTTTATTGATCTCAATATGCAAGTCATGAAGATGATATACAAATGCTTCAGCTGACAACAACACACTAGCATGCGGGGACATGGGAAAAAGATCTAATGATCGCCTAGACTTATAACTATGAACAACTTCAAATGGATTTAGACCTAGAGACCGATTCATAGAATTGTTATATGCGATGTGAACAGTTGGGGGGATCGAGTCCCAATTCTCAAGATTTTTCTGGACTAGAGACTGTAATAAATTGCCAAGACTTCGATTAGGAATTTCGTTTTGACCATCAGTTTGAGGTTGGTCAGTAATGGAGAATTTCGATTTAGTACTAAGAACAAGCAACTGGATTCTCCAAGGGTGACTAGTGAAATCATCAAACTTTTTGAGTTGGGTAAGGGTATGACATATAACAAGTGATCGAGAGTTGTCGGAAACAAGGGGTATAGTTTCTAAAGTCTCTGGAAGGGTCGGGATTCCACTTAAGTGTCCTCACTATAATCATCAAAATCTTCAAGTTTAGGGTCATATGCTAGATCTTCTAACAACTCTTCTATTGCATTTTTTCGTTCTTCTACGACTAAGGCTCGGTTAGGACATTTGAAAGAGATGTGGCCATGATCCTTACAGCTGATGTATAACAATTGAGAAGTCTTTGGAGTTTCACAAATTATACCCTTATTTTCCAAAATTGGAGGAACATTAGACGGGGGAGGTCCTAGAAGGGACTTAACAGGAGGAAGTGGAGCCAATGAAACCGAAAGATGATTGCCATTACGTGTTCTACATGAAGAAGAAGATCTTGGACTATCACGACCTTTACAATTATTTTTCCAAATAGGAGGAACATTAGACGGAGAAGGTTTTATGATAGACTTATGATGAGGCGACGCTAATGAGATAGGTGAACGACGATGACCACGCTTTTCATATGGAGTACTAATAATCAACTCATAATCTCGAGCTAAAAAGTAAGCGTGATCAAAAGTAGTGACACCTTGAAGGAAAAGCTCGCGCTTAAGATCATACCTCAGACCTTGGCTAAACCTACTCAAAGTCATGCTTTCATCCTCAATTAAATGACATTTGGTTCGAAATTCATCAAATTGCGCGATATACTTAGTCACTAATTGATTTCCTTGTTTGAGGGCATTCCATTAAGTAAGAATTTCAAAATTATCTCGTTCTCGCTTACGAATCTGATCTCTATTCCTACGATCGCGTCGAAAATATTTTTGATCACTTTGTTCACGATGATATTGTCTATTATGAGACGCTTCAGAATTAGTGTCAGTTAAACGAGGAGTTCGCTTAAAATTGCTCAACTTAGCAGCTAGATTCTTTTTCTCCTCACGAGTAGCAATTATATCTGATTGGACAGTCGATAGGCTAGTGGCAAGTTGTGCTAATTGTCTAGTGAGTGCATCAAATTGGGATGGATCCATGGTCAATGTATTGGAAATAGAGATGACAAGACGACTACTATGCAACTACATGTAATGTAATACTAGCTAAATGACGTGCTATGATGAGATCAGTGAACAATACGTGCAAGCAATGAAAAATAACTTGTACCATTTTTTTTAATTTAATTTTAAATATTGGGATTAATTAAATCCAAAACAAGCTAATGCTGCTAGTACATGTAAAATGGCAAAGCAAGGGTCAACACTAGTCAAATTCTCCAATCAATTTAAGTGGGGAACAATGGAAGTCAATTCGGTCACTGGTGTTAATTCGATTAATGGTTTTGATCAAGTGAGGTTTAAGGCTAAAATTATCACAATAACAGCAGCACAAGATTTTAATTTATGCAATTTTAAAAATGAAGCAGTAGTATAAACCAATACTAAATAGAGATCAAGGACTCCCTGTTGTTTAGTTTTGATTATTTGTATGCCGCTTGATCTGAATTGTCAACTTATGAGCCCCAACTATGCTTCTGTTCTTTCCTTCGTATCCAATGATTTTAGTCCCTGTAGACTGTAACTTGTGCTGGTTCTGGTGTGGACATAAAACTATGTGTAGTGACTGTGGCTTTTAGATTGTTGAAATGGACGAGAAAATATATGAGTGTGGTAATTGTGGTGGAAGTGTATGATCTTGGGTTGGTGGTGGTGGCCTATGGCGATGAAGCGGTAGTGCTCTGGATGCCTGGGTACAATAGATAATGAAGTGGTGGCGTGATGGTGATTAGAGGCGGCAACGGCAAGGGCAAGAGAGTGGTTATGGGAGAGAAATCGGGTGGAACTGTTGGGTATTTGATGTTAATGGATTGGTTATAATCGAGCTTACTGATCATGGGTTGAATGGTGTTGGGCCGATTGTGATAATATGTGATAAGTGGGTTGGATTTAGTGTTTATTGGGCTGAAAAGCAAGTGGATTGGCTAAATAGATGATGAGAGATGGGTTGTGCGTTTAGTGGGTTTTGGGAGTAATTTGGGCCATAAGTGTTTTGATAAAAAAATGAATGGAGTAAGTTATAGAGATGGAATATATGGACTGAAGGGCTAAGTAGGCTTGAATGCTAGGGTTTGGGATTTGTGGAACACCACCACAATTATTTTTTTTTTAATTTATGAGCAACAGCAGCAGCAGGAAAAAAATGAGATTTTTTTTTTTTTGGGTGTGAACAGTAACCCTTTTTTTTTTAAGCTGATAATACAAAAAAAAATGAATTTTCGGGTGTAAATAGTACCCGTGAACAGTAACACGATTTTTTTTTTTGGGTGGCTGGAGTGTGAACTGAAATTGCAGAAAAAACCTAAACTGAAATTTCCGTCTGTGAACAGTAACGTGAATTGGAGATGAGAGATTACCCAAGTTTAGGCTCTGATACCAAATTTGATATAGTACCAATAGGATGATTAATAGAAACAGAAGAAAGATTCAGAAAGAATGGGGAATTAAGGGAGGGGATAGAAGAAGAATTCAATAGAAGAAGGGGAGAGATGCGCCATAAGCCACCAAAATAATTATTCATTCATCATCAACTGAAAATTACAATGCAAATTAGGTTTAAATAGTAAAGCAACCCTAACGAGCTTGAGCCCGAGCCCATACAAGTCCAAATTTAATTAATAGTCCAAGAAAATAAATAAACCTTAAATAAAATAAGTAAACGTCGTCTGATATCCTCATTAGAAAGGAAGGGGAAAGGAGAGGAGGAGAGGGGGAAGAGGAAGAGGGAAATAAGAGAGAAAATATCAAATTTTATTCATTCAAAAGTTGATTTATTACAACACAAAACAAAACACTTATTATGTTTCCTAGAATAAATATCAAAATTGGAAACTAAATATCATAATATCTTTTTAATATTGCATCACCAACTGAACCCCAACAAAAACAGCCTAATAAAACAGCTCACATAAACCAAACCAAGATATGAGCCCAACCTAAACTCAATGACCCGACCCAGTCAGCCTCCAATTTTGGTTGTCTCCAACAAAACCCTATCTTAAAGCTGTTGCCTGCTGCCATCTGCCACTGTTGTTGACTACTCCAACAGCTCCGACCACTCTCTCTCGTCGGCCGTTCATCCAATCTTCACTTCTCCAAATCCCTAGCACAAAGTCCTTTGCCAACGCTCCAAACTCTCGTCAAAAGCCACCTCCAACAACCAAATTAACATATCCCACACCAACCTGCCATCCCTGCACTCTTCTCCTCCTTCCACTGTTGGATACCACAAAACAACCCCTCTAAGCAAAATCATAGAATCACTCCGAAGTGTATTGGACATGACTAGTATGTGTAGATTAATTTTTAACATAAATTAATATATACTGACTGCATTATGGATTGATTAAATCCTCTCTGGGTAGTAATTGCTATTTGTGAACTGGATGTGGCTTGCTCAGTATTTGGCGATGACAAAAAAATTATTCCGTAGTTGTATCATGAAGAAATTGTTAAAGAAAATGAACTTAAGTGAGAAAAATAATTAGCAAGGCAAAACAGTCGATTTAGCCTAGATCTAATTATTCAGCGGCCTACAAGGATAAGATATAAAGCTGACAAATCAAGCTTTTGTGACTTTATATTATATAATTTAACAACTTAGATTCTTGCTTTTAGTGGAGTGAGCGAAAACTAATAATTATTTTGTACGGTCTCAATCAACTTGATTGTAGTTCAATTATTGAAGTTTGAATTATAAAGGTAGGTCCAATCAGGTTCCTCAGGTAGCTTCTTAAAAGTCTTCGACCTAATTGCACTAATAATGAAAGTTCAGTAACTCCTGCTGCAAAAGGCCAAAATGGTTTCCTAGACAAAGCTGAACTTGGGAAAGAGCACTAAAGCTATGTATAAAGGTCTAGGGGCACATGCCAAGGGTCCTTCCCCTGCAGAGAGAATTTGCCTTTTCTTGTTCCTCTTGTGTGATTCCAGTCCAAAATCACTCTAGCTCTTGCAATTTTATTGTAATTTTACGTTTTCTTGAACTTATTTTTCAACACCGACATCTTTCAAAAGCTAAAATGCACTTGCTGTATCATAGATTAAGTGACACAGAGGGGCAGTAGTAAATCATTTTCTCTCGACCTATTCATGCAGATACAAGGTGATATAGTTTAAAGTCTGAAAGAACAAAAAGAAATATGATCTACTAACCAGGTTACGATAGATGATGTAACACAGGCAATAGTAACCCAATAGAAACGGCAAAATTAGGGGTGCGAGGAAGAAGTATGTTACACCAAGAAGGCTGAAAAAGAGAATCCTGGGAATTTCACTGTGGTAGGGAATTGAAGGAACCTCAAATTCCTCATCAGAACTCCAACAAAATATACTTTTTAGGGAAATCCACACAGCTGACTTCGGCTGAAAAAGTTCTTTAGATACGGTTTTGGTCCATCCTGATGTTACAACATATGCAATGAAGAATGATGCCTACGACAAAAACAGCATAATTAGTTTCTCAAAAAAATGCATGCAAATGAGTTAGTATTCAATACTAAAATACCAACCTTCCTAGAGTCACATTTTAACTACCATAAAACAATAATAATAAAATAATAGTATCAAAAAAATAACAACAAAGTAATTATATCACTCATTTCTTTCTTAATGACAATCCTTTGTAATGAACCTAGGGGTCCAAACCGGCAAGATAAATTTTTTAAACATAGTTAAAAGTTATTCAAGAGATAGGGAATGCAAATAATATATATATATAGTGGATATGGTGTTTCGAAACTGAACTTCAAGTTGTTGATTGAATTTAGAACTTGAGAGGTGTCATCATGTCATTGACAAGACAAAAGCCAGCAATCGAATAAAGCTTCATACAAGTAAAAATTTACTGCGTATCAAATAACAACGTGGTGGAAAGGTGACTGTACAAGTAACGGTCTCTAAAAGCATAGCACAAGTGACCACCACCATATTTATCATCATTCGCCAATCACAGTAAACATGCCCAGCAATATTTTCAATAGTATTCTAGAAAGAAGCACACATTAAAAATCATTGCATGTGCTCAAAGCAGTTTACAAACACAGAAGCGCTTCATAATACCAGAAATATTTATTATAGAATCTCACAATTTATTGTATTATCCACAGATGTTTTATACATAGTTACTCTTCTCTGATTCATCAGGAAATTGGAAAATAGAATCTGCACTTAAGAATCCATTACTGATCTTTCTTACGCCCCAAAGGCCAGTTTTTTTTCTCTACTTTCTTAAATTATTTTTGGCATAATAGTTAGTCCTCTGTTTCTATAAGAAGCCACAAAAAGTAATTCAATCTTCCCAATCAAGCTTACAAGTCAAAGTTATTTGATGCTTTTCTAAATTACTCAAATACTCATTCTAAAACTGAAATCAAAATTGTGCATATATAAAAATACTACAATATTAAATCTACTTCTATACCATACATTTTAATGGCATGTTCTTCACATAGAGCAATGATCAAGGCCAGGATGATTATCAAGTTTCTTTGCCTTAGTACCTCAATGATTCTTATTTTCAACAGAAACTGTAAAAGTCTACTTTAAGTCAAAGCTTAACAATGATAGGCCAGTTACTAATGACCTTGAGAGAAGACATCTACATAGATGTGACTCAGCTCGTAAAATTGCGCTTCAGAAGTGTACTTAATCAATATGGTAACCCAAAGACTCAATTTCCTTTCACTTTAATTGATTTTAAGACCAGATACATTATATGAGTTGAAAATTGCAGGCATCATATAAGCTAAAAAATTATTCCTCAATCATGTTTTAGTAGTCATTGTTGAATGCATATACCTGTCCAGGAACAGCTACAGCTAATATTTCAGGAATTCTTTTGGGCTCAAGAAAGAATTCAACCCGGTAGAGAGCTGATCCTGAAAGTACATTTGCAAAGAAGATGTTCCATATGAAGAACCACAGAACTTTAATACATGCACTTTTCTCAATCTGACTGAGGGCAATATACCCTTGTATGGAGGATAACACAACCATGACAGGTGGCACAAAAGATAAAAACATCTCAAGAATGAGACTAGGAAGATATCCTGTAATTACTTGGCTGATAATTTTTCTGCACGCACAAAGAACTTATATTACTATGAGATCAGATGTCCTCGTTACATCACAATGCGTGGACATCGCATAAATTTGAAACTTAAATACATATATATATGTGTATGTGAACAGACTCACATAGGAATGCAAGTCAAATTTTTTTATATTATTTTCAGAACAAAGAAGTACTAGAACAAAAACTGAAACACAAAATCTTACATATTAAGTATGCCTTTAAGAAAAGGGAACCAGATCTCCAGCTGTTCCAAATGAGTAAGACCTTGCACTATGATAACAGGTATAAGGAATAGAATAGTAATAAGAACACATGCAACAATAACTGCAATGTTGCACATCCATTTTTTTAAAAATGATGCGGAAAAGAAGGGCCAATAGACATCCTTTGGATCAGGAGCTGGCTCGGTAATCCATTCTGTAGGTTTCACCCCTTGTTGAATGTGCGAAGCTATTGCTGCACTAAAGCGAGACTTAAAGGACACAAAAGCGGCTGGAACTTCCTATGAAAAGACAGAAATATAATAGGCTATGAGACGCTGTCCAAAAACATAATTTGGAAAGATAAATATGAATTGAGAACATCCATAAGACCAGGCACCATGAAGAAGAATGCTTGCAAGTGAGATCTCTTTACCGTAATAGAGTTAGCTGACTTTGAAAAACCAATATAGTTGAGCAAGAACTATAAAAGAATATAATTCAAGTAAACTCTTAGTTATTAACATACTCAATCATAATTTCAAGAAAACCTATACAGAACAGAAAATTGCGTGGCTCAAAAGCTTTTGGTGTACTAAAATCCTAGATGTCAGCATGTGATTTTTTATCATCAAACTTCTATCACTGGGGCAAAAGTACTACGGATTTAGCATCGTTTAGTTTATAGAGCCATAGTTTGAAATTTTCAGAATTCAAGCAACATTCTCGACGCAGGCAAATGATTATTTGATGACTCATAAGTCAAGAGGCACACTTAGTTCTGAGATTTGATTCCTGAATCCATAGGATTTGATTTTGATATATACGGAATTTTGATTGGGTAAATTTGTACAGTTACCATTTTTAGCCACTTTTAGCCGCTTTTTTCTTGCACAGTTATCTATTGTAGTTTGAGGCTTTGATAATACTAAGAAAGGGAGCAAGGCAAAAACAAGTTTTAATGTGGTATCAGAGCCAAAGAGTTTCTGGTGGATTATGAACCTATCCCTTCCTAGGGATGAAAGAGAGCAATTTGTTCTTATTCAAACGGATGTGGTATGCGACTTCCGGAGGCCACAAGATACCCTTCTCAATCAACCGAAAGCCCATCAACTCAAAACTAGGATAAAGAAAGTAAGACTTCGGATAATCTTGGATGTGGGTGATGAGAAACGAAGATATGATAGATATAGAATTTAGATAGGATTATGTTTCTTTAAATTGGATTATATTAGTTTTGCATATTTAGATAAAGTTATAGTTTATTAGAAGTTCTTTTGATTTTAGCTTATTTGTCCACTAACAAGTGCTTATTCATTGTAATAAGTACCTTTGAATATAAGAAATAAATTGATTTTCTCTTGCTCTAAATTCTTCTTCTTGAAACCCCTTTCTTTCTCTTTCCTTCTCTTCAATTATTCATTATCAAATTGTTACGTTCTACGTCAGTAGGACTCAAGTTGAGGCTGAGCACTGAAAAATGGAAAGATATCAACTAAAAAGATTCACAACAAACTTGGGGCAACATTAGAAAAGAAGATAGTTGACAAGGAATAATGTCAAAAGCTAGTGGGCAAGCCAATTCATTTTTCTCACACCACACCAGCCTTTGCAGTGTCATTAGTTATTTTACGCAATCTCCTAGTGAAGAGCATATGGATGCAGTAATGAAGATTTTGAGATATGTAAAAAAGTACTCCAGGTAAGGGTTCTATGTTCTCCAAGAATAATCACCTAAGTGTGGAAGCAAATTGTGATGTAGACTGGGCTGGCATATATTGACAAAAAATCAACTCTGGTATTGTGATCCCATAGGTGGTTGCCAGATCTAGTGCAAAAGCAAAATGCAGGATTATGAGACAAGGAATATGAGAGTTATGAGGCTTAGATCTTGATTATCAGATTAAAGGTGTCTACTGATGATCCTTTGAAGCTCCACAGAGTTATAAAGCAGCTATTATTATTGTGCATGATCCCATTGAAGAAAATCATAGAGACTGATTGGCACTGCATGAAGGAGAAGTAAGAGAATGGTTTGATATATGCCCCATTTCTCTCTTCAAGAAACACTTGAAAGCCAAAGGCATACTTAATTAGGGACTACCAAAGCAAGCTTTTCATTCCTTGGCAAGCAGGCTAGGTTTGATAGATATCTTTAACCCTGCTTCAGTAGCAGCATGGCGAAAGTAAATTTCACTGAAGGAAATTTGCTGTTAATGGATTCCCAGACCCATGGAATTTGATTAGTCGTATATTTGAATAGTTAGCATTTTTAGCTTAGTAAAATGCAATCATTAACATAATTGCATCATATTCATAATTACCTTTCCTGCAATTGTAGATCGTTCTGTCCTCACATTGTCTTCCATATCTTCTAGCTTCTTCTCATAGCTATCAAGACGATCAACTCTCTTCCCAAAAAGTCCCATAAAACTAGCTCGACCAAATCTTTGTTGAGTATCATTTTTAGATTTCAAATGAACAAGCCTTCTATACAACTTATCTGCATTATTCTAGAAGGAATAGCATAACACATATCAGAAGTCAAATGCAATAAAAAATACTGACTACTATGATCACAGAATTTAAGCAAAATCTGAAGTCTGGCGTCTAAACCAGGACGAGACTATTCAACATAGGAACAAAAATCTGCAGTGCACATAAATAATTATTAAAGGAAGTTTAATATTCATTCCATCTTGTCAATTAAGAAGAAGAAAGTTACATAGTCCTTCAAAAAGTCTCAAATGTCTGAATGAAGTACTTCCACAGGGTGAATTTCAAAAGAAATATTTTTAGTCTGCTGTTTTGCATGAAAGCACTTTGAACAATTGATTTCAGAAATATACAAAACAGACACCATAGCACATCATTTAATGTCTTTCCAAGATTAGCTTTCAATCTGGAAAATGAATTTATGATCCATTAAAAATTTTCATATAGTCATAACAATAGCTTTGACCATTATGCATGATAATGATTCAGCTACCATACCACTCAAGTGCATCCTAAACTTTCTATATCTTCAAAATTAAGCAATTTGGAAGGCCTTAATTCTACAGGTTAACATGTACATATGCATTGTGATTCACAAGCAGCTCAAGGGATAAAGCAAGTAAACAGATGCAATATGAAGATAAATAGAGGCTCAAGTGAAAAACATCCCAAATATTACGTAATTTTTATTACTTCTCATAAATATCACTGTTGATTGGCCTAACTCTATTGATTAACTCTTAATGTTTTGGGTTGCTCTTTGAACATCTTGATGATGCCTGTGATGAAACTAGTTGGGTGCAAGAAAACTTTGTACTGAAGTCTTGAACAACAATATATAGATGACAGCCTTGTGTTTGATCTCATCATTCCCAATACCGCTTTCCTATACAAGTTTCAAGGCGCAAGAACCATATAAATTTTATGGCATCAATAGTGTAACTGTGTTCTTTTACACTCTAAATTTTAATATAAAAAAATTGGCTGCCACAGACTGCAATTAATATGGAAACAGCTATGCCACAGAGATTTTGTCCACCAAGAAAGTATCATTTGTCTTCCAAATAAACAAATGTGTGGAAAATATAAATTTAGTGCAAGCAAATAGAGAAAAAAAATTTAAAAAAAGGAAGAACATTAAACCTATCATCTTCCAGAACATTTTTTATTAATATGTTAACTTCATGTAATGCTTACAATGAGCCCTTTTAGTTTGCTTGTCCGACGAACCATGGAATGGGAAAGATAAGTAGAACCATAATATTCGGTGAAAAAGCTCTCAACACGATCACTGAAGCTACTCCCCGAAGACTTGGGTATACTTCTAACTAAAACAGTGAACTGATGCGGCTGAGGTTTTGATGAATAGAAATAACCAATCCTTTTACATGAAATGTAATCGTACTCCTGCAGATAAACAGTAACTCACCAACAGGTTAGTTTTCCTAACTTCACAAGAGTGTAAATAAATAAAGCAGGAAAAAGGATAGGCACGCATAATATACTTACAGAGTAAAGATAATAGCAGACTACTGCAGTGAAAACATAAACAGCACAGAAGTGTATCCATAACCTTTGAGGAAAAAAAAGAAAGAAAGAAAAAAAGGATTGTCAGTTCTTAACCTAAGTAGGAAGATGCAAAGATTGAGTGGATCCATTATAATCATGTGAAGGAAATAGGCTAGCATGGAACAACGAAAAAAGGTCCATAACATGGTTGCCATCCTTAGAGGTAACCTTGGATGTAACTAATGACATTAGTTCATTACCAGAAAACAAAATTTGAGTTTATTATGCCATATAGTTGTCACCTGTTTGACCCATCATCAACATTCGAGATGCTGAATGACTCCAGAGACTTGTTTGGCAAGTCTGTAAAGTCCATATTTAGCTGATTCCCCATATAATTGAATGGAACAAGGACGCAAATCCCGATTATAGCAGCAACTCCAAATACTCTCAAACTGCAAAAACAAGGGGAAAAAAATAATGCACGGTAGGCTAGATAATGTATGATACAGAAAATAAGAAAATGCAAAAGAGTTGAAACTTGTCACAACATCATGGAAAATAATCACTTAATAGAAATGGGGCATAATCCACGAATTGTGCTTGTGGATCTTGACTTGAGGCATTCTAGGAAGTGGTCAATTTAACCAGTTTGCATATGGCTAAATACTACCATGCATAACCAAATACACTAAAATCCTAAGACTCCATTTAGATCTTGAGTCTCATAATGGATAGAAGAATACAGCGGAAACTAATATTCTTCACATTTTCTTTTATAACAGAGCAAAAGTCAAATCAATTTTTTTTAAACAGTTGAATATCATGATAAATAAATAGAAAAGGATATGTAAATTAAGAAACGTATTCTATGCAAAAGAATATGCTTCATTTTTTCTTTCAAAATCAAAAAAGGGAAAAGGTTTTCTTCGGTGTTTTCCAAACCATATTATATGATTCAAAGGGATACCATGGCCAATTACACTTGAAATGTTCAATTTACGAAATATGTGTGCAAGTGGGCTAAATCTTTCTCCAGCTATTAAAAAACTTGACCTGCATTATTAATGTTGGTATTTTTCATTCCTTTTTTCTTCTAAGGGACTACTTGAACAAGTCTGTTTACCAATAAAAGGTCAAATTATGATTCCAAAGTTATGCACTCATTCATCAGCAATCAAAAGGTCTGTAGGCACAAATATTCATATTTTCACATAATTAATGACAGATTCGAAAGAAAAAATTTATTTTTTACTAACCCGAAGGTAATAATGCGCATAAAGACTACAGCGTCAAATCCTGAATTTGCCAAAAGTTCCTCTTCTGAGGGCTGCCATGCCCTTTTCACCCAATTGACAGAGGGCAATATTCTTTCAAAGCTATACTCATCTCCCAGTTGGGATTTCCCCTCAGAAACCAAGCGCGGTAAGTAAATATTGGCATAACTTTGCTTTCTCTTCAGTATAGAATACAGAATCAAAAAGAGCAAGCAGAGGGCAACATTGATTCCCACTGAAGTTAAAAGCGCAGATAGAATCATTCCTCCAGAATCTCAAAAAACCTCTTAAAGTTCTAAACTTCCACAAGTACCATCAACTCAAATGTCCATTCGGAGGAAAAACCGACTTTCAAAATTAATAATACAATCAAGCATCAGCTGCAAAAAAATATTAAAACTAGCATCAAAAGCATAAAAAAATCCATAAAAAATTAGAAAGAAAATATAAAGTTGCTCGGTCCATAAATTAAAAAGAGAAAGAGAGACTAAAAAATCAGCAATATCAGTATGCTTTCCTTCTTCAGTATTCTCGGGTGGCTTTCATATCCAACCCAGCAATTCTCATAGAATATATAAAACACGTATTATTACCACCGCCAAATTAGTCAAAACTTGGGTTTCGTGAAATCAAAGAAAAAATTAACAATAAAAAATGCGGCAGTACATATCACCAGAGATGTAACACAAATAAACTATCAGTATTACTTTGCGGGAAGAGGAATTAAGATTTAAAACACTAACTGAAGAAAAATAATTTGTGGAAAATTGAATTAAACCTTGGCCAAGACGATAAAGTAGCAGTTGATCGTTACACTCTCTGTTATTGTTCACATTGGATTCGCTCCTGAACGTGGAATCTCGCTGTCTTGAGGAAGTCGTTTGTTTCCAAGCTTGAATAGGGAAATTGTCGCACTTTTGGATCTTGAAATGATCTCTTCATTTTAAACCAAAAGCGTGGAATTGGAGTTTCACGTACCCACGCAAAGGTTGGTAAGATAATTCTGCGAATTAGTACATGTCTGAGGAGCAGTGGTAAGGCATTGGACAACGAAATTTGGGGATAATAATGAATAATTTCATTGAGTTCTATATATTGTAAATAAAAAATATATTTAATAAATTTATAATATAAAATGATCAATTTTCGAACGCACACTTAATTACCGATCCATCATTTTAATGGCACGTTAGGATGTCATAATTTTAGAAATGCGAGGCTCAAACGAAGAAAGGCTTGAGGTGGATACTTAGGTATTTAGAGACGAGGAATGATGTGTGGATTCTTTTCTTCCTTTTCTCACGGTACTACTTTGCTATCGATCACTCAAGATTATTTGTCTTGCAAGGTAATCTTTGCTAATTCACGTGGGATTCCACGTGCTCTATACTACTCTTGTCAGAATTTTCGCCATCTATGGTGCAATGTTTGTGTTGTTTCGCCTAACCGCACGATGCTTGTATTGCTCTCCTACAATTCTATTTTCACAATTTAGGCTGCTCCCATTTTGTTCGTTGTTACTATGGGAATTGCTTTTACTTTCTCTTTCTCTGGCTATTAAGATGTTTCAGTTCGTCAAGTTATCTCTTGTTTGTCTATGAATTCAACGACAGTTCGAAAGATTTATTGAGAACTTTTCGAAATGCATTATAATACATTTTTCATACTTTAGTACATCGCTCCTTCCAAAACTTATAATTTGATCAAACTTAATTGTGTTTTATTGGCCTCGTAATTTTTATCAATGCATGTGAGAATCATACCCACTACATTTAACTGATTAACTATTTTCAATCAATTGAGAGGAGAGGATATAAAGGTGCTCATACCAATAAGAATGGATAAACTGCACCAATTACGCTTGAGGTAGTTGACATTAAATTCACGTGCCAACAAACTACTTAATGTTAACCATTTTGCATAATATTTATTTTATTTAGCCAAGTTCGGAAAAAATGAAATTTTTTTGAAAAATTAGGTTTGAGTTCCCAATCTTACCAGTTAGTGTGGATGTAAGGGTATTTTTGATTGTAAAGATGAAATTTGAATGGAAAGAAAACGAATTCCAGAAAATTGAATTGTCTGAAAATTGTTTTCTTGGGAATTGTCAATTTATGGTATTTAATTGGTATAATTTTTCACGTAAAAAATGTTGAAATAAAAGTGTATTTTAATATTCATTTGGCTTTATTTTATATGAAAATTATCAATTAAAGATGTAAAATTTACTGGTATTGGTCATAGAATTTGTTTTTATTGCAAAAAAAAAAAGTCAAGAAAACCAAAATTCATCTATCTTTTCGTATTCGTTTGGCTTTGTTTTAAATGAGAATTGTCACTGAAAGGGACATAATTTATTACAATAATTCTTAAAATTTGTTAAATTGCAAAATAAAAATAATAATAAAAAACGTGAAAAAGGTGGAATTTCAATTCCACCATTTGGTGGAATTGGCTGATGTGGCAAGCCAAGATGAAAAATCAATTCCATTATAAATTATTCCAATCAAACAACAAAAAATTGGAAAGATAGGATTTCAATTCCATTTTCCTTGGAATTCCATACCTATCAAACGGTGCCTAAGTAACATACCCAACCTACATCCTTGCTTGATTCCGATTAAAATTTAGATTTTAATTTAAGTCAAATTAATAATTCATTTTAACCACATATTTTATGAGTCTCCGAACTTTTCAACCACGTGTTTCACCATCTTCTATAAAATGTTACCAAAAATATGATTTTAATATCCACTAAACAGGACTTTGTGACTTTGAGCTCCCACATAATAAAAACCGTTCATTTTACGAAGATGAGTTGTTCGTATTGAAAAATAAAATGTATAAAATGAAAATAGACGAATAATGACAATTCGAAGAAACTTGGACCTTCTGATATTGTTATTCGAGGAATCGATAAGCCTCCCAAAGTTTACAGAATAATTCAATCCACACTTATAATTAGACGAGAAACATAAGTTTAAATACAAAAGAATCAACCATTCTCCATCTATTAACCACATACATTAACTTTCATGAGAGACTGGTATAATGAAAACAGATACAATTGCATAAGAACTTCTCATCACTTATTCAAAGTGCCAGAAAATAAAGTATAGATTGAAGAAAACTAAAGTATAAAACTATGAAAAAGGCTAATTGTATTGTATAGTTATAGCCCTTGCACAAAATGTGGGGCCTCTGATCAGGAGCGGACGCAGAAATTTTTAATTAGGAGGCACAATTAAATTTTGTACAAATCGAATACTTTGTTCATGATTTTTAAATTATTTATACTCGATTAGAAAAAATGCATATTTACATTTAAAAAACATTTTTCATTAATATTTTACTAATCATTTTCATTCATTTAGGCTATGTTTGAGCCACATTTAAAAAAAATACATTCTTAAATAGTGATTTGATATAATTTTCACCACATTCTTCAATAAAATAATATTATACGCAAATCAAAAAACCTTTCTTTATTTTTTAACCATACATCTTCCGTTAATACACTATTCAAAATTGCATTCTTGGGAATATGATGTGGTTCAAACAAGGGTTTAATTTCAGACAGACATTTTATTAATATTTTGCTTATCACAAGAAAATGCATATTTATGTTTAAAAAATTTATAGTGTATTTAATACTAACAATCAATTCAAGTGATAGAAAGAAAAAATATATAACCAATATTCAATAAATGAATATAATTCATTAAATATAAGTTAAATTGGATCAGTTTTAGACACATTCTATGTATACTAATAGGATATGAGAAAATGCAAATTTAGGTTTGTAAAAAAAATTTATAGACAAACTTTTTAAAAAAAATAAAAATTAGAATGGTTAAAGATTTGATAAAAGGTGTGAGGGCACATGTAAGATAGTAAGAGAAAAGAGAAAAAAATTTGTCCCTGTTTGATGGAGGTTAAAATCAGATTTTTAATATATTTTGATAAAAATTTCATGAAATATGTTATTAAAATTAATTATTAATTTTAATTTAAATTAAAATTTAGATTTTGATCGATACCAAACAAAATTTATAAAAAAAAAATGAAAAAAATGAAACTCAAAATTTGGGGGCTCACGTGACCCCGAAGACCCCTTGGGTCCGCCCATGCCTGCGATAAAAATAGTTGCAGTGAAAGTATCTGTAGCAGCCTTGTAAAACTATAGAATCGTAATAAATTGGATTGTTGTTTCCACTTTCCTGTTATGAATCCAATGTGTATTGGGTGGTTACATCATACCGGTAAGAAGACTGCTTTTACTGGTTTCCAGTGATGGTTGAATGTTTCTTTAGGGATAGCTTGTTTCCTTTTTTTATAATTTTAATTTACTTTAAAGTAAGAATATAAACGTCTTTTCAATAAAAATGACCTTAAAATTGAGAAGTTTTCGTTACACCGAGACTCAGAGTAAAAGAGCTATATAAGTTAAGGATCCGAAACCTCACTTTCAATGGTTGAAAAGGCACGTGCACGTTAGTTGAAAAATATCAGGAAGTCTAATCTTAATTTTTTTCAAAATATTTAGATAAAAAAATATAAAATTATGAAAAGTCAAAAATCCCATCTCCATTTGCTCCGTTACCTAGAACCAAAGTAGCGAGATTAAAATAGGTTGAGAATTTAGAACTTCCCTTTCAAAATAGACATGCAAGTTAAATGACAAATTAGGAAGTCAGACCTAAGTTTTTTTCAAAATATTTAGACGCATACGGCGTATCCAACACATTATCAACACCCATAAGACACAACCCACCTCCACTCCGCGTAAGAAATATCAATTTTACTAACAGAAAGATCCCACGTAAATATTTATTATTTAACCCTAGAAATTAAATTTCAAATTTTAATTTAAATTAAAGTACACAATTTATTTTAATCACACATTAATAATCATAACATTATTCTATATTTTATCATTTTAGGCGCACTAACTCCGTCAATCAACAATTATTATTAATCATTTCAGGCGCACTCACCTCGATCAAGAAACAATTATTATTAATTACATCCACCTGTCTATAAAATTGAAGGGCATTCTCGTAAAATCAAAACTCAAATAATCCAGTGCAGACGCTACAAATAAATACTCAAATCATAAATCAACACTAAACGCCACGAGATCAAGAAACACTAATCAATCAATCAAAAATGTCGTACTTTCCCAAGGGACACCGCGACTCCGGCGATGATGTTGACGACTTCGATGAGTTCGATCCCACGCCATATGGTGGAGGATACAACATTGAATTGACTTACGGCCGCGCACTTCCGCCGTCGGAGGAGACATGCTATCCCAGTACCTCTGGCTCCGACGAGTTTGACTATGATCGTCCTCAGTTCACTTCCTATGCTGAACCGTCTGCCTATGCTGATGAGGCGTTGGAGAACGAATACAAGAGTTATGTACGTCGTAAGCCCCGACCAGGACCACCTTCTTATGGGGAAACACCACCGCCGGAAGAGGGATATGGGTATGATAGGCCCAAGCCTAATTATGGGTTTCAGCCTGGTGGAGAGAGTGAGTATGGTGGTGGTCCACCTGGAGGGTTCGTATCTGGAAGACCCGAATATGAGAGGCCTGGGTCGGAGTATGGACGGAAACCAGAGTACCAGGAACCGTCTTCGGAGTATGAATCCGGGTATGGGCGGAAGCCACAGTACGAGCAACCCAGTTCCGAATACGGATCCAGTTATGGTAGGAAAACTGAGTACGAGGAGCCGTCTTCGGAGTATGGATCCGGTTTCGGACGGAAACCAAAGGTCGAGGAACCCAGTTCTGAATACGGATCCGGGTATGAGAGGAAACCACTATACGAGGAACCCCCATCTGAATACGGATCCGGTTATGAGAGTAAACCGCAATACGAGGAACCCCCTTCTGAATACGGATCCGGCTATGGACGCAAACCGCAGTACGAGGAACCCACTTCTGAATACGGATCTGGGTATGGACGAAAGAGTGAATATGAGGAACCTCCTTCAGAGTACGGATCTGGGTACAATAGAAGACCCGGGTCGGAATATAGTGAATCTGGGGGTTATGGAAAGAAGAGTGAGTACGAGGAGCCAAGTTCTGAATATGGATCCGGCTATGGGCGGAAGACCGAGTCTGAAGAGTATGGATCGGGTGGGTATGGAAGGAAGACTAACTACGGGGAAGAGAAAGGTGGTGTGGGCCATGGGTACGGCGGAAGGTCAGAGAGGACTGAGTATGGAGAGGAGAAGACCAGCTATGGGAGGTCCGAGGAGGAGGAATACACAAAGCCCAGCTATGAAAAGCGTGATGATGAAGACGAGGGCTATGGCCGCAAGAAATATGTGAGCATTTCTCTCTTTTCTCTTCCTTGTTTTATTTAACTTAAATCTCTTTGACAAGAATAAAGTAGTATTTGTTTTAGTTAGTCTAAATGGTTCTATAGTTCAATTGATTGATTAAGATATCCATAAGCAAATGCGATCAAATCCGATGCAATAAATATCCTGGTTTATAGTCTAGCTTAAAGGAATTAGATGGCTTCTTTAGCTTCATTACATCTCTTTTTGCCTGCTTTGGGATTACTTTTGGAGAAAATGAAATCGATGTATGTACAAATCTTCTTTCGAAAATGTAGTTGATGCTCAAATCGCTGGTGAGAAAACATGTATTTTCCATGTGATCCATTTTCCATTTGCCGTTTGCCGAGCAATTAAGAATGTCCAACCCTAGTCTTTTCCCAGCAATTAAAAAGAGGATTTTGATTAACACTAATGAGGAAAGAGCAAGTGAGCTGTTGACTGCTTACTATGAAAATGATGGATTATATTAGAACTTGCATACTTTCTAGAAGACACAAGGTTTTGTTTATTTACTTTTGGCCTTGCTAACTTAAGTTTGAGTGGATAGAGAGAACTTGCATATGTGGGTAACAACATGATTAAATGATTACCAAATTATTTCTTGAATTATGGTGCAGAACTTTTCATTTTTCTGATCACGTCTTCTGCCACTCGCAGGGTGGTGAAAACTCTGATGAGGAGGATGAGGAGAAGCGTCGCCACAGGCACCAACACCACCGCAAGCATTATGATGATTAAGCAAAACTATTATGGCCTTGTGGAGAGAATTCTTGCCATATTAATAAATTAAATAAAAGGCAGGGTTATTTCGCTTCAAAGCAGTCTTGTCATTGTGTTTAAGCATCTTTGCTTTTTATGGGTTTGTTCAAACTAAGATCAGCAGCTTTGTATTGGCCTTGCTGGCCCAACTTGTGTGTGAAATCTTGTGCTTTTTCGTGCTAATGAATTCCCCTCTATAAGGCAGTGTGTCTTAAATGCTTATTCGTTCATTTGCTGATGTTGTTTACTTGCATAGACGCCTCTTTATTCCATGTTATTCCAGTGATTGTGCTTATGCCTTTGGAACCTAAGCTTATGTTTTGCCACTTTTAAATACTGAGCTATGTGCTGAAAATGGCTGGCCTCATTGCCTGGGAACTTTGTTTTGATTGCTTGGAAGCAACTGGTAGAATACCATCAAATTCATACCCCATCTGCCTCCACGGGCATGACGCAGTGGTAAAGCAAGAAGGTTCTATACGGAGCATTAGAGATTTGAATCCCTGTGGCAACTGAAAGGCAACATTTTTGTTGGAAGGCAGTTGTCTTGTAGAAGTAAAGTTATGGCTTCGGGAGTTGTCCACACATAGTAAAGAGAGGTTTACAGGGAGGAGAATTACATCCTGAATGTCCGGTCCAAGTGTGTAACTGTGACCACTTCGAATTTACTTGGGTGGTGAACTAAGGGGAAATGCCGTCACTCCTCAGGATTAGTTAGGCGAAACTTGGACACTCGAATTATCCAAAAAAAATTCATACCCCATCTTACTTTTAAACTTTTCTTCTTTTCCTTGGCTTCTGAAGTCTCATAAAGTTTTGTTCCACCTTGAAAAGATGGGTTGAAGCTTAATTTCTTGTTTCTGGCCACATTACGGCCTTGATCGGTGAAAAAGATTACTCTCATATGGTAGAAGTTTGCTCGACCAATGGCCTGCATTGTGC